>NC_041362.1:5242683-5457683 GCF_900634415.1 Cottoperca gobio | reverse complement strand
TGCCTCCTCCCTCCCTGCCTCCTGCCTCCCTCCCTCCTGCCTCCCTCTCTCCTGCCTCCCTCTCTCCTGCCTCCCTCTCTCCTGCCTCCCTCTCTCCTCCCTCCCTCCTGCCTCTCTCTCTCCTCCCTCCCTCTCTCTCTCCTGCCTCCCTCTCTCCTGCCTCCCTCCCTCCTGCCTCCCTCCCTCTCACTCGTTTCCCTGTTTCTCTCTCTCTCTCTTGTTGTATCCCCACATCCCTCTATTATTTGTCTTCCTTTCACTCTTCTCTCAGTTCCCTTTACTCCCCATTCTCCTCTCCCTCCGTTCACTTTCTATGACCCTCTCTCTCTCTCTCTCTCTGTCTCTCTCTCGCCCGCCCCTTCCCTTTGTTGCTGCAGTATGAGCTCACCAGTATTGAGCTGCACCAGACAGACTTACTGTAGGTTTGTCCCCACAGTCCTACCTTGCCCGTTCACTGCTAAGTTTGGTTTCCAGGATGCAGACATTAATTCACTACACTAACTTTTTTTTTTTGTTTTAGGATTTTTACCTGATATGTGACAAAAGGATTGGCAGCAAAATCATGTCCCTGTCTCTGAACAGGCTTTGGCATCCTGTATAATCGCAGGTAACTGCAGGGAACTAATAATCTACAGCACATCAAGTTGTCTTTCACTTCTCGCGGTCATGTGACCTGGAGACTCTGAGACTCTTCACAGGAGAAGACACTCCCTCTTTTTTATTCTCTGTTTCTTTAACGGCAAAATCCTCATCAATGGTGAAGTTTTTTTAACTAAACTGTCCAAAACCTTAAGTTGCTTAAGTTATCTGGCGAGCTACACAAAACACATTCCCTCTGCAGAGAAAGCAGAAGAGAAGTTTATGTGTTTTCAACTTCTAAGCTTCTACAGCGTCCACCCTTTCCAAACATGAGCTCCCTCTGACTGAAACACGATTTGGATGCAAGTCCTGTCACGTCTATAATCTGATCGTACGATAAAAGGAATTTGGACCTTTCTATCCATGACAACTTAATTGATTTACCTTAAAAACATTAATGGAAAGCTAACACTGTTTCGTTTGCTCCTTAACATTAAAGCTGTGGGATAACCCGGAGGTTTTGTTTCTGGCCTGACCTTGAAGTTACTTTGACCCTGAGCCCCACAGCGTATCTGAAACTGTGTGAGCGCCGAGTGCCGCGGGGCCTGACGTTAGTTACCGTGCTATTTATTTAGCTGATGATGATGACCTTATACTTGTTCCCATTGTTTACTTATTGATTCACTTCTTGGCAAACGTTTTACCGATTATTATCAGTATTACTACTTCTTTGTGACCGTGTTGATGAATGACACCACGTTTCCAAAAGAGTAATTAAATGGGTAGCTAGCTCTGAGGTTGATAACTCATTATTAAGTACTTAAATTAATTAGCATATCACTGACTTTGACACATACTTAATAAAGTGTTGAAACATTTGTTAAATTTTAATCACGAGTTAATTAAGCATTCATTAGTGAACAGTAATGTAAAGTGTTACCCAATGAACACATTATCAAACAAAGTGAAACATATCACAAGAGGATAGAAGTTGATTTTTCAGTAAAAGGTTAAAGGTCAAACCTTTTTTTTTTTTGCAGAGGAACTTTCTTCTCTCCGCTGTCAAACAACCGACTGGCAATCGAGTTGAAACACAGAATCAATCCGTGGGGTTTGTGCCGAGACGAACCGCTGTCACGGCAGCGATGATGAGAGAGAAAATGCAGTGTTGTTGCCTTGAGCAGAACTACAGAGACAAGATGTGGTGATTATTTTAATCATGCAGAATTATCATACGGCCGTCGATCTCCAGTAACAGAAGTGGGACAGATTTACGTCATTTGAAGTGCCGTGGTTAGATCAGACCGTTTGAATGGCCGGTCTGCGCTGAAGATTGAACATAACCCCTCCAAGCTGGGGGGGGGGGGGGGGGGGTCGTGGCTGGAGTAGTAAGAGAGGAAACACACCTGTTTACTAATAAAAACACAAACAGCTCCAGCACTTTGGGGTAACGAGGTTTGGTTACTTAGACTGTGAATGTATTTGTGTTTAAATAGCGTTACACAATGTGGTTGAAGAACATCAATATAATTAAATCTGGATGAAAATTGGATTTAAAAAATGTGCATAGAAAACTTTGAGGGACTGTGACACATGATCAGCAGCTCTTTTGCATCTAGTCTCCACTTTTCAGTTTCTGTAAATGGAAGAATTGCCTGAACTGTCCTTGCCTCAAGGATTTGTAGACTGTGGCCTTTTGCAGCAACAGACATCTCATTTTCGATTTGCAGGGACATAAAAGCTGGTTATAAATCACTGAAAAACATATCTGCTTCTTTAAAAAAACAAAACATTTTCACTTTTTAAAATACGCAGTCCTCTAAAATAGAATAGTCCACAGTATGTTGAGTGGCAGCAGGCGACCGTGTTATCGAAACAGGAAGACAGGCCTTAATTAAAGCATAATGTATCAAACACGCTCCAGTCAAGTCAGTGTATCAGCGTTCTGGCTAAACACACCTCAGAGGTCGTCACGAGTCTGTCAGCGCAGCGGAGCTGCAGTCGACGTTTTCCACACGATGCTTCCACTGATGTCACTGCTGTCAATCATCCCCCTCGCTCTCCTCTGGCCCTGTGGCAGGCTGTTAACGGATATCAGAAACCTCACCATGCATCAACATAACACACAATAACAAACCTCTCTCTCTCTCTCTCTCTCTCTCTCTCTCTCTCTCTCTCTCTCTCTCTCTCTCTCTCTCTCTCTCTCTCTCTCTCTCTCTCTTTGTTTCTCCGTCTGTCTCAGCTCGTTCGCCGGTTTTCAGTGCCATGTTTGAGCACGAGATGGAAGAGAGTAAAAAGGTGAGTCGAGCGCTCTCTTGTTCCGGCTCCCTCAGCGGAGAGCCCAATGTCTAAGTTCTAATCTTTCTCTCTGTTGCATCAGGAAGTGTTCACCTCTCAAAACATCCAAGTGTGTCAGCACGTGTTCATGTCTTGTTGACTGCATCTCTGTCATCGTGTGTCTTTTAAAGCTACTGTGTGTCGAATTCTTTATGTGATTCCAGCGTCTTTGAAACGATTGTGAAGGCAGGAGGTGTTGGTTGTAGACAAAATGAGACGATACAAAGTGAAAAGCAGAGAACACACAATCATCTCACTATTTATATTCTGGGGCTGTGGCAGGAGTGAGTATTAGAGGTCTGCCATGGCTGCACAAATATACAATATATTGCACAACATTTGTTTATGGATAAACTTTGTAATGGCAACATTGCTTATAAGTTCTAAGCGTCTTTAGCGATGCTGTTCTGCAATGTTTCGTTAAGGCTCACCACCATTCAGAGTCACACGGCTGCTCCTAGCACTGAGTTTACACTCAATCACCAGATAAATAAGACCTTAGCATCTCACTGAGCTCCTAGAAACATACAGTATATCTGGCCACGAAGCTAAAGGAACAACATGTTGACATACTGTGTTAAGCTAATAATACCAAACTAGCTCATTTATCAATTGGGCTATATTCTACACATAGTGGCTTAAATTAAAATGTTATATATGTTTTAGAAATGTTAAATTAATTTGGCCTCCATTCACTCCTTGATTTTCACTTTGTCAGGATTAATAGAGAACAACATGCTAAACATTTAATCCATTGGGAGTTGTTCTTTTTATGGTGTGTTTGGACAGAATATGACCTTTTATTAAATATCAAGTAACTCAAATGAAGCTCTCCTGTACTGCATATATAAGTTAATGTTCAGTTTATTTTATATTTATTTATTTATTTGTGGTTAATTGTGCATGTACGTCTTTCAACCCGACATGCAGATGTGTGCATGTTTTATGTGTCCTCTGTGATATGTGTGCGTGTTTCCATGTCTGTGTGTGTGTGCTCTTGTGCCACAGTTGGTTGTGTTCATCTGGTAGGAGGTGGTGAGATTGAACCTTGATGATTTAGCCGTCATGTCAGCGGAATATTGATGCCTGCACGGCTCGAATGGGGAAATTATAAAGCACAGAGCCAGGAAATGCATCTTAATTGCTGTTTAAGTGGGCGTCTTCATCAGAAAGAGGGAGAGACGGGGGGCCGCGTCCCCATACGATTCACAGAAAACAGATAGATGGGTTAACACTCCTCTGCAGCACTCTATATAGGAGAGACAAATGAGCTCATAAAGAAACACTCTAATAGAGGACTGCTCTGTGAATACAGGGGGCGCTTCAGACACTGTAACTACAGGAGCGTCGTCTGTTTATGAGATGCTGGTGAAAGCTCGCCAAGGAAGCCATGTTAGTTTTCCTCGTGTGACTTGCATTTTCTTTCTTCAATAACACTCCCAACACGCTTTGCTGTCAAAAAGCAGAAGAATGAAAGGACTCAAGTGTTCATGTACTGCATGTCGAACCTCCTCCTTTATCTGGATTGTGCACAAACAGTTAGAGAGCTCTAGTTTTCCTATAAGTCTGAGGCTAATGTGGAAACAATACGTACGTGCCGATTTGATTTACATTATGTAGTGAGAAGAGGATTCATGCTTCTGCTGCATGAGTGCTCGCACGTGTTATGTGTTAATGTGTGTTGTCTGCGCTCCTGTAAAAGGGCACTGCTGTACGCTCACCCTGGCTGCCGCTCAGACTCTCCCTTCATTGGTTCTCGGTGTGTTTATGTTGCTGTTGATCGGTCAGAGTTGACACAAACGCACTAAGCTGTTGGTACACCCAGCCTGACCCTGCTAAAACGCCGCCGGTCACCGTGGCGACGATAAAGCACTGTTATAATTGGTTTACTGCTTTGTTCTGCCTCTCAGTGCGGAGGGAAAGATTCAGGTTCCCCGTCACTGTGCCAGCGAGTGATAAAACCTACTTTGCTGGCTGCAGGCGCCGTCAAGGAATGAATGTTCAGGATTAATTTTCAGGAATCGGTTGAAAAGAATTAAAACATTTGCTAGAATGTCGTTTTGCTGAAACGTGTTTCGACTGTTCAGGAGGTCGTTCAAGTTTGGGTTTTTTTTTGCCACTTGGAACTTGTTTTGTGTTTCTGCATGGCTGACTGTCCCCGTGTGTGTGTGTGCGTTGCGTGTGCGTGTGCTAAACAAGGTCAGTGAGGGAGTTTAATTCAGGTAGGTTTTGGAAAACCCACTCTGCTGCTGCGCATGGTTTAGAAGTATTGTCAAAGCATCTGTCTTTTTTATTCTCTTGCCTTTTTTATTCTGATAAACCCTGTGTGTATTCTCCTCTTCTGTCCTCTCCTCCCATTCAGAACCGTGTGGAGATAAATGACGTGGAGCCAGATGTCTTCAAAGAGATGATGTGCTTCATCTACACAGGCAAAGCCCCCAACCTGGACAAGATGGCCGATGACCTGCTGGCTGCAGCTGACAAGGTACAGAGAGAGAGAGAGAGGATGTGCGTGCACCTGTTACTATGTACGTTCATATTAGGCATAATAATGTCCCCAGAAATACACCTGAGAAGAACCAAATGCTCCTCAAGGCTTGAGCACACTTTAGCACAAACATATTGACATGTTGGAGGTTTACAGATCACAATGAATCCTCCTTGTTTGCTCCTGTGCTCTCCTCGTAAACTCGAGGTTCGCTTATTCGTCCAAAGCCACATTTAATTTCTCTATTCTTCCAGCTTGACTGTTTTCCAGTTTTCTGAGAGCTTATTACATTTGCTCTATTCATAGTATCAAACTGTTCACGAGCTTAAAGAGTATTTTTCCAACGTGTAATGGCTCACAACACTTCTGTTCCATTGTGATGTGTCTAAAGCAGCCAAGTACACACTATTAAAGCCGGGGGAGACGGGTTGTTTTTGGGATCTTTGGGCGAACGTTCCTTTAACCTTTCAGCATATTTTTTATTCAAGTGGCACCCCAGTGTTGGCAGTTTTCTGGGAAAGAAATGCCAGAATTTGGAAATACTAATTCTTTCCCCCCCGTGCCTGTGACAGCCGAGGCCATCGGTACATACTGTACGTCCGTACGTCCCATTCTTATGATCGAGATATCTCACCAACGCCTGCAGGGAATTTCTTCAAATTGTGCACAAACAATGGCTACCGGTCACTAGACTCTGTAGGCTGAAGACCATAGTGAGCGCTGGGAACAGACATTCATTCCCCCCCCCCACAGGATGAATTTGAAAAACTTTGGTTTGATTGACTTTTCATCCAGCATCACCATTTGGACAACATTTTAATTTGACAAAACAAAATTGGCCTTTTGGCGGCTGTGGCTCAGGAGGTAGAGGGGTCGTCCACCAGTCAGAAGGTTGGTGGTTCGATCCCCAGCCCCTGCAGTCAGCATGTCGAAGTGTCCTTGGGCAAGATGCTGAACTCCAAATTGCTCCCGATGGCCAACGATGTGTGAGTGTGAGAGTGTGTGTGAATGGTTACACTACTGACGAGTTGATGTGCACTTTGTATGGTGCTCTGGTGGGCTCATTTGAGATGCTAAACTAAGACGGAGAACATGGTACACGTTGTACCCGCTCAACATGAGCATGTTAGCTTGTTGTGTTAATATCTTATATACAGCTATACTCTTGTCAAGAGAGTTTAAAAGATTCAAATTTGTATTCCTAACGTTCGCCCCGTGACTTCCGGAGACCTGTTGTCGGCTAAAGAGAAATGTTGTTCTAGCCTTCACGCATGAGGAAAGCACAATTACACTTCCAACGTTGCGTTTTCTCTTCCACCAATATTTGGAGCTTGGTAGTCGAGAACACTTTGTTTTATTTACTAGATGTAAGACATGCGCTGAACATCCGAGCACAAATGTTATTTAGTGGAAGTTCATTTAAATGAACTCCTTTACATCGTTAGTGTTAATACATGGAACATTTCCTTGTAGTCTGTCCTGAACCAGCGTGACTCATGAGAGGAGATTACTGTTCTGAGCAATTTCTTTTTAATCAAACACATCGAAAATAATTTCTTTACCTCTCAAGTGAACCTCCCCCCCCCACCATCCCTCCCCCTCAGTCTGCAGAACTGTCACTTCTCCTTCTCTTCACCATATGTCTTTCTTATTCAATCTAAGTCCTGTTGCCGCGCCACGGTGGAGTAATTCTGTGTTTCCGTATCATTACACAGTGCGACGACAGTTGTTTGTGGCAGCGCTGTTTAAGTAATTTAGTTTACCTGCTGTTCCTCCTCTCCGTCTCTCGCTCGTCTCTGTCATTGGCAGTATGCTCTGGAGAGACTGAAGGTGATGTGCGAGGACGCTCTGTGCACCGGTCTGAGTGTGGAGAACGCCGCGGAGATCCTCATCCTCGCCGACCTGCACAGCGCCGACCAGCTCAAGACGCAGGCCGTGGACTTCATCAACTGGTGAGTGACACGCCTGCACTGAGATCATTCCACTCCAGAACTACTTCCATGCACACACACACACACACACACACACACACACACACACACACACACACACACACACACACACACACACACACACACACACACACACACACACACTTAGCTTTTAGCCAGAGGAAGTCATTCATTTTCAGTGGGAGCAATTTTTGTCTCCCTAGGAAATTGAATTTAATCCCCAGATCGGACCATTTTCCTGCCGTATCATATTGGGCCATTTAGCAATAAAGCTCAGCTGCTGATGGTAATCATGTTGCAGGCAGCCTGTTGAGGTAAGACGGGGCCTGTTAGCATCAATGACTGCTATTTATGTCCACAGAGTGGATTGATCCAGTATTTAAATGCCCAGTTGAAATAAAAACCTTTCTCTCCGTCACTACCTAAATCCATCACCTTCCTCTCTGTTTTCTGAATTCTCTTTCCCTCCGTTGGGTTCGATCCTCCTTACAGCTTTTACTCCGTGCCCGACCTCGTCCCTCTCTCCCATCTTCCCTCAACCCTCCCCCCTTTCTCTCTCTCTCTCTCTCTCTCTCTCTCTCTCTCTCTCTCTCTCTCTCTCTCTCTCTCTCTCTCTCTCTCTCTCTCTCTCTCTCTCTCTCTCTCTCTCTCTCTCTCTCTCTCTCCATCCTGTTCTGTGCTTAAGAGCTCATGTAATGCCTTAAGGTGTTCAGTAATGCAGATTTCTGCCCCTAATCCCAGTCATTAATTGTGGTTATGGGCGTTATGACAGTTTAATTTGCCACAGCGTTGTTGTGGTGGTGAGAAAATTGGTCACGAGGGACCGCTGGCCAGCTAAGCGTGATCAACCCTCCTCCTGCGGACACAATGGACAGCAACAAGAGGAACAAAACAAAAATCAATTTAGGGGACGAATATAGAAAACAGACAGAGGAATCAGTAATCCCCCCCCCCCCCTCCCCAATAGCCCCTTCAACCTCTTTCCAGACCGGTCTTTACAAGCGGCTTACAGTCATTTAGTCGAGACAATAGGAGTCGTCTTTATCCTACCTCTGTCTCATTTATTCATCCTCCCCGGGGATGTAGCCACCTGGACACTCTTTATCCACTTTGTTTAGAGGAAAGAGTTTATCCACTTCTGTGTTCGCCCAACATGAATCTGTACCACATTCATGGAGTCCATCGCAGTAAGTAGTGCAGTAGTTTTTTGTTGGTAGCTTTACACTGACTGGAGGTCATAGATTGCCCTCTTTTTAATTTACCTGCACATCACTGCTCCTCTCCCTGCCCCTCCCCTCCCGTGTCTCTCTCTGCAGACTTTCATCACTCTCCCTCACCTCCCCGTTTAAAAAAGAAAGTATTTATTTTCTTAGTCTCTGCTCCCTCGGTTCTTCCCTCCTCCCTCCTCTCCTGCTGCGACTGCTCTCTTCATGCCCTTCACTGGCCGCCTGTTGCCTCAGCACACTGGCCATTACTGTAAGCAGGGGTTCACCTCCTCCACAGAGGATCGGGTCAGAGGTCGGCTGGAGGTCTGGACACCATAGAACCACACACACACACTCCGTATGCCAAGAGCAGCCATGCCCAGACACAAACACACGTGAGCACATGCTGTTGTTATTTACACACAACAAACCATGAAGAATGTCATTAAAGGCCACACAGCGGTGTGCGTGATAGTGCAGCCCAGTGCCCTGAGGGTGTCAGGAGGTGGAAGACCGCCACAGGGTGCTGGAAACACATCTGTGGGCGACGATGACCACAAGTAAAGCTCATCAGCAAGTCACTACACGATTTATCCCAGACTTATGTCGGCTTTCTGGGTTCCATTAGTTAAGCTCTGCATTTGCACAACCACATCCAACAAGTTCAAAATGTCTTTTATGGCAACCAAAACAAAAGATAAATTATTAGAATCAGTAATTAGCATCAAATGATGCACACCCTGCATCACCTGACACTAATATAAGATGTTCAGCTTGTAGATTTAAGTAAAATTAGAAATACCACAGAGTAAAAATATGGAATTAAATGTAAAAGTCCAACAAACAAAATTTGACTTAACTGCAAAGAGGACTCTCTGTAAGCAGAGATTTATCAGGGATCTTGTCATTGCTTAAATCTTTACACACATTTTCAGTCGGTCCATCCTAAATGGTAAGTTTCCCTCTGAGCCTCACATCTATTTTCAAGGTATTTGAGGGATTAGTTTTTTAACCAAGAAGGATTACCTTCTGAAACGCAGACTGTTTTCTAAACTTCAGTCTGGATTCTGAAAGGCCCGTTTCACTGACGCCTGTCTCATTCCCCTTTTTGATGAGTGGAGGATGGAAAGTGAAAGCGGTAACTACACAGGGAGGGTTTGTTAGATCTTCAAAAGGCTTTTAATACTGTAGAGCACGGCCTCTTACAGACGAGACCAGGATGCTGAGGATTGACTGAAGTGTCGGTTCGATGGTTTAAATCATATCTGACTGAGATCCCAGTTTAGTGTGTGTGTGTGTGTGTGTGTGTGTGTGTGTGTGTGTGTGTGTGTGTGTGTGTGTGTGTGTGTGTGTGTGTGTGTGTGTGTGTGTGTGTGTGTATATGTGTATATATATATATATGTATATATATGTATATGTGTATATATATGTATATGTGTATATATATATATATGTGTATATATATATATGTGTGTATATATATATCTATATACACACACACAAACACGTATATATATCTAGATATATCTATATATATATATATCTATATATATAGATATATCTCTATATAGATATATATATATATATATCTATATAGAGATATATCTCTATATATATCTATATATATATAGATATATCTCTATATAGATATATATATATATATATATATATATATATATATATATATATATAGATATATATATCTATATAGATATATCTCTATATAGATATATCTCTATATAGATATATCTCTATATAGATATATATATATATATATATCTATATAGAGATATCTATATCTATATATATAGATATATATAGATATAGATATATATAGATATATCTATATAGATATATCTATATAGAGATATATCTATATAGATATATCTATATAGATATATCTATATATATATAGATATATAGATACAGATATATATATATATCTATATCTACAGATATATCTATATATATATATATATATATATATATATATATAGATATATAGATATATAGATACAGATATATTATATATCTATATCTACAGATATATCTATATATATATATCTATATATATATATATATATATATATATATATATATATAGATATATAGATACAGATATATATATATATCTATATCTACAGATATATCTATATATATATATAGATATATAGATACAGATATATATATATATCTATATCTACAGATATATCTATATATCTATTCTCTCTCTCTCTCCTCTCTCTCTTCTCCTTCCTCCTCCTCTCCTCTCTCTCTCTTCTCTCTCTCTTCTTTTCTTCTTTCTTTCTCCTTCTGTCTCACTCCCGTTCCGGTTTTTCAGTGCCATTTTGAGCACGAGATGAAGAGAGTAAAAAGGTTAGTCGAGCGCTCTCTCTTGTTCCGGCTCCCTCAGCGGAGAGCCCATGTCTAAGTTCTAATCTTTCTCTCTGTTGCATCAGGAAGTGTTCACCTCTCAAAACATCCAAGTGTGTCAGCACGTTTTCATGTCTTGTTGACTGCATCTCTGTCATCGTGTGTCTTTTAAAGCTACTGTGTGTCGAATTCTTTATGTGATTCCAGCGTCTTTGAAACGATTGTGAGAGCAGGAGGTTTGGTTTGTAGACAAATGAGACAATACAAAGTGAAAAGCAGAGAACAACACAATCATCTCACTATTTATATTCTGGGGCTGTGGCAGGAGTGAGTATTTAGAGGTCTGCCATGGCACACAAATATACAATATATTGCGACAACATTTGTTTTATGGATAAACTTTGTAATGGCAACATTGCTTATAAGTTCTAAGCTTCTTTACGATGCTGTTCTGCAATGTTTCGTTAAGGCCACCACCATTCAGAGTCACACGCTGCTCTCTAGCACTGAGTTTACACTCAATCACCAGATAAATAAGACTTAGCATCTCACTGAGCTCCTAGAAACATACAGTATATCTGGCCACGAAGCTAAAGGAACCAATGTTTGACATACTGGTTAAGCTAATAATACCAAACTAGCTCATTTATCAATTGGGCTATATTCTACACATAGTGGCTTAAATTAAAATGTTTATATTTTTTAAATGTTAATTAATTTGTCCTCCATTCACTCCTTGTTTTCACTTGGTCAGGATTAATAGAGACACAACATGCTAAACCATTTAATACATTGGGAGTGTTTTTTTTATGGTGTGTTTGGACAGAATAATGACCTTTTATTAATATCAAGTAACTCAAATGCGCTCTCTGTACTGCATATATAAGTTAATGTTCAGTTTATTTTATATTTATTTATTTATTTGTGGTTAATTGTGCATGTACGTCTTTCAACCCGACATGCAGATGTGTGCATGTTTTTATGTGTCCTCTGTGATATGTGTGCGTGTTTCCATGTCTTTTGTGTGTGCTCTTTTGACCACAGTTGTTGTGTTCCATCTGGTAGGGAGGTGGTGAGATTGAACCTGATGATTTAGCCGTCTGTCACCGGAATATGATGCCTGCACGCTCGAATGGGGAAATTATAAAGCACGGCCAGGAAATGCATCTTAATTGCTGTTTAGTGGGCGTCTCATCAGAAAGAGGGAGAGACGGGGGCCGCGGTCCCCCATACGATTCCAGAAAACAATAGATGGGTTAACACTCTCTGCAGCACTCTATATAGTGAGAACAAATGAGTCATAAAGAAACACTCTAATAAGGACTGCTCTGTGAATACAGGGGGCGCTTCAGACACTGTACTACGGAGCGTGTCGTCTGTTTATGAGATGCTGGTGAAGCTCGCCAAAGGAAGCCATGTTAGTTTTCTCGTGTGACTTGCATTTTCTTTCTTCAATAACACTCCCAACACGCTTTCTGTCAAAAAGCAGAAGAATGAAGGACTCAGTGTTCATTTACTCATGTCGAACCTCCTCCTTTATCTGGATTGTGCACAAACAGTTTAGAGAGCTCTAGTTTTCCTATAGTCTGAGGCTAATGTGGAAACAATAGTACTTGCCGATTTGATTTACATTATGTAGTGAGAAGAGGATTCATGCTTCTGCTGCATGAGTGCTCGCACTGTTTGTTATGTGTTAATGTGTGTTGTCTGCGCTCCTGTAAAAGGGCACTGCTGTACGCTCACCCTGGCTGCCGCTCAGACTCCCTTCATTGGTTCTCGGTGTGTTTATGTTGCTGTTGATCGGTCAGAGTTGACACAACGCACTAAGCGTTGGTACACCAGCCTGACCCTGCTAAAACGCCGCCGGTCACCGTGGGCGACGATAAACACTGTTATAATTTGGTTTACTGCTTTGTTCTGCTCTCAGTGCGGAGGGAAAGATTCAGGTTCCCCGTCACTGTGCCACAGTGATAAAACCTACTTTGCTGGCTGCAGGCGCCGTCAAGGAATGAATGTTCAGGATTAATTTTCAGGAATCGGTGAAAAGATTAAAACATTTGCTAGAATGTCGTTTTTGCTGAAACGTGTTTCGACTGTTCAGAGTCGTTCAAGTTTGGGTTTTTTTTTTGCCACTTGGAACTTGTTTTTGTGTTTCTGCATGGCTGACTGTCCCCTGTTGTGTCGTGCGTGTGCGTGTGCTAACACGGTCAGTGAGGGGAGTTTAATTCAGGTAGGTTTTGGAAACCCACTCTGCTGCTGCGCATGGTTTAAAGTATTGTCAAAGCATCTGTCTTTTTTATTCTCTTGCCTTTTTTATTCGATAACCTGTGTGTATTCTCCTCTTCTGTCCTCTCCTCCCATTCAGAACCGTGTGGAGATAAATGACTGGAGCCAGATCTTCAAAGAGATGAGTGCTTCATCTACACAGGCAAAGCCCCCAACCTGGACAAGATGGCCGATGACCTGCTGGCTGCAGCTGACAGGTACAGAGAGGAGAAGAGGATGTGCGTGCACCTGTTTACTATTTACGTTCATATTAGGCATAATAATGTCCCCAGAAATACACCTGAGAAGAACCAAATGCTCCTCAAGGCTTGAGCACACTTTAGCACAAACATATTGACATGTTGAGGTTTTACAGATCACAATGAATCCTCCTTGTTTGCTCCTGTGCTCTCCTCGTAAACTCGAGGTTCGCTTATTTCGTCCAAAGCCACATTTAATTTCTCTATTCTTCCAGCTTGACTGTTTTTCCAGTTTTCTGAGAGCTTATTACATTTCTCTATTCATAGTACAAACTGTTCACGGAGCTTAAAGAGTATTTTTCCAACGTGTAATGGCTCACAACACATCTGTTCCATTGTGATGTGTCTAAAGCAGCCAAGTACACACTATTAAAGCCGGGGGAGACGGGTTGTTTTTGGGATCTTTGGGCGAAAGTTCCTTTAACCTTTCAGCATATTTTTTATTCAAGTGGCACCCCAGTGTTGGCAGTTTTCTGGGAAAGAAATGCCAGAATTTGGAAATACTAATTCTTTCCCCCCGTCCTGTGACAGCCGAGGCCATCGGTACATACTGTACGTCCTACGTCCACATTCTTATGATCGATATATCTCACCAACGCCGCAGGGAATTTCTTCAAATTGTGCACAAACAATGGCTACCGGTCACTAACTCTGTAGGCTGAAGACCATAGTGAGCGCTGGGAACAACATTCATTCCCCCCCCCCACAGATGAATTTGAAAAACTTTGGTTGATTGACTTTTCATCCAGCATCACCATTGGACAACATTTTAATTTGACAAAACAAAATTGCCTTTGGCGGCTGTGGCTCAGGAGGTAGAGGGTCGTCCACCAGTCAGAATTGGTGGTTCGATCCCCAGCCCCTGCAGTCAGCATGTCGAAGTGTCCTTGGGCAAGATGCTGAACTCCAAATTGCTCCCGATGGCCAACGATGTGTGAGTGTGAGAGTGTGTGTGAATGGTTACACCTACTGACGAGTTGATGTGCACTTGTATGGTGCTCTGGTGGGCTCATTTGAGATGCTAAACTAAGACGGAGACATGGTACACGTTGTACCGCGCTCAACATGAGCATGTTAGCTTGTTGTGTTAATATCTTATATACAGCTATACTCTTGTCAAGAGAGTTTAAAAGATTCAAATTTGTATTCCTAACGTTCGCCCCGTGACTTCCGGAGACCTGTTGTCGGCTAAAGAGAAATGTTGTTCTATCCTTCACGCATAGGAAAGCACAATTACACTTCCAACGTTGCGTTTTTCTCTTCCACCATATTGGGCTTGGTAGTCGAGAACACTTTGTTTTATTTACTAGATGTAAGACATGCGCTGAACATCCGAGCACAAATTTATTTAGTGGAAGTTCATTTAAAATGAACTCCTTTACATCGTTAGTGTTAATACATGGAACATTTCCTTGTGTCTGTCCTAACCAGCGTGACTCATGAGAGGAGATTACTGTTCTGAGCAATTTCTTTTAATCAAACACATCGAAAATAATTTCTTACCTCTCAAGTGAACTCCCCCCCCCACCATCCCTCCCCCTCAGTCTGCAGAACTGTCACTTCTCCTTCTCTTCACCATATGTCTTCTTATCAATCTAATCCTGTTGCCGCGCCACGGTGGAGTAATTCTGTGTTTTCCGTATCATCCACAGTGCGACACATTTGTTTGTGGCAGCGCTGTTTAAGTAATTTAGTTTACCTGCTGTTCCTCCTCTCCGTCTCTCGCTCGTCTCTGTCATTGGCAGTATGCTCTGGAGAGACTGAAGGTGATGTGCGAGGACGCTCTGTGCACCGGTCTGAGTGTGGAGAACGCCGCGGAGATCCTCATCCTCGCCGACCTGCACAGCGCCGACCAGCTCAAGACGCAGGCCGTGGCTTCATCAACTGGTGATGACACGCCTCACTGAGATCATTCCACTCCAGAACTACTTCCATCACACACACACACCACCACCACACCACACACACACACACACACACCACACACACACACCACACACACCCACACACACACACACACACACACTTATCTTTTACCAGAGAAGTCATTCATTTCTCAGTAGCAATTTTTCTCCCTAGGAAATTGATTTAATCCCAGATCGACCATTTTCCTGCCGTATCATATTGGGCCATTTAGCAATAAAGCTCAACTGCTATGGTAATCATTTTGCAGCAGCCTGTTGGAGTAAGACGGGGCCTGTTAGCATCAATGACTGCTATTTGTCCACAGAGTGGATTGATCAGTATTTAAATGCCCAGTTGAAATAAAACCTTTCTCTCCGTCACTACCTAAATCCATCACCTTCCTCTCTTTTTCTGAATTCTCTTTCCCTCCGTTGGTTTCGATCCTCCTTACACTTTTATATCTCCGTGCCCGACTCGTCCCTCGCTCCCATCTTCCCTCAACCCTCCCCCCTCTCTCTCTCTCTCTCTCCTCTCTCTCTCTCGTCTCCATCTCCTCTCTCTCTCTCTCTCTCTCTCTCTCTCTCTCTCCTCTCTCTCTCTCCTCTCTCTCTCTCCTCCCCTCCCCTCCCCTCCCCCCCCCCCTCTCTCCCCTCTCTCTCTCTCTTCTCCTCTCCCTCTCTCTCTCTCTCTCTCTCTCTCTCTCTCTCTCTCTCTCTTCTCCTCTCTTCTCTCTCCTCTCTCCTCGTCTCTCTCTCTCTATTCTCTCTCTCTCCACTCCTGTTCTGTGTCTTAAAAAGAGCTCATGAATGCACTTAAGGTGTTCAGTAATGCGTTTCTGCCCCTAATCCATTCTCTTCCCTCTCTCTATCTCTCTCTCTCTCTCTCTCTCTCTCTCTCTCTCTCTCTCCCCCCTCTCTCTCTCTCTCTCTCTCCTTCAGCAACTTTCTCTCTTCCTCAGTTACCTTCTCTTCATCTCTGTCTCATTTACCCTCTCACTCTCTGCTCTCTCCTTGTTGATCTGTTGTAAAGTAAATCCCCCATGTTTCCTTATTTGACCTATCCATGTTGCTGCTGAGTACGGGCCGGGGCCGCCTCAGACTGGGAACATCACTGCACATATGTGTGCCGTTAATTAAGATAAAAAGCCGAAGGCAGATGAACGGCAGCAAACCAGCTGTTCATCACTGCAATGATCATTAGCTACATGTATTCATTAACACGCCTGATTTTACGCATTTCAGGTGGTCACAATGTTCAGCCTCACACTGTCTCACACTGAGATTTGCAGTTAGTGTGTTTAAGGTGGTCAGTAGTCTGCTGACCTTGGCTGCCAGCAGGTTGTGAGTGTCAGACTGTGGCTATGATTAGTTTGCAGATAGTGGACCTTGTCTTTAGTCGGCCAGAGGGCAGAAAATCTATTATGTGATTGGTTGGTTGGCACAGCGCTCTGTAGCGGCGGCATCAAGCGGGAGCTAAGTCTAGACTCTAAATTTAGATTAATGAAAGGGTAGCTGGCTAAGTTTATAATTAATAACAGTGACCTGCAGGGGCTACACGTATCACTAAAGCCTGAACAGAGCTGGACACCTTCCTGACCCACACACACCTCACACACTTTGTCACCGGGAATGGAGACCTCATCCCTTTTTATTTATGGCTTGTTTTGACTTCAGTGCTTCTTGCAAAATGTTGTTCGGCAGGCACTGTGCGTTTGGTTTATTGTGCAAAGTCACAAAAATTCTGTAGCGTTTTAAAGACTGTGCCTGCGAAGGGACGGCAGCCCACCTTGAACAAAGCACATTCAACTAGACAACATGCTGCTTCAGCTCTTTGCGCTGAACAAACTCGCAACACCATTTTGTTTGCACCTGACTTTTTCCCGTCGCCATTCTCTGGCCATTTTCAGCTGCATTCCACTTTTGTGACCCTTTTTTCCTCATTCTCATTTCTCTGTATTTCCACTTTCCCTCCCCTGCCTGATGCCGACTCTCTCTCCCTCCATCATATCGAGCTGTCCGTCAGTGTGCGGCCTCGCGTCTCTTGGTCTTTGATGGATGGGGAACACGTAGGAGGAACAGCCGTCCTTAATAGACACGGAGGATTGAAACGCCGGGGAAGTAAATGTTAAGGGCCTCATAAAACATCCACTTCCCCGCCCTCGTCCTGTGCTGCCCTCCCCTGCCTCACCCACACACCTCCATCCCACAATCACTCTCCCCTCCCCACTTAAATCTCCACCCACACACCAACGCTGACTTATCAGTCGCCTGCAAGTGTGTCTGTTTGTGACTGTGTCTTAACACTCAGATATCTTTGTGTGGAGATGTGTGGCTGTTTTTATTCTGTGTTTGTGTGGACATGATTGTGTTTGTGTGCATCAAATCTGCCCCTTTTCTGATAGTGGTGATGGATGTAGTCAGAGGAGAAAGATTCACCTTCCACCTCAATCAGACATCTGTAAAGAGCCATAGATCAGATTGTGTGTCAGTTTCCAGTAGTGTTATGTCACTGTGTATATACACACTGTGTCTGACCGTGGCGGCCCTTTGCTCCTGACCCCGGGTAATCGTCAGCTCCTACTGGGTTGTCGAGATGTAGGAGGGGGATTAAGAAGACACTGGTACAGTTGATTTATTTCCTCACGCCCCAGGCAGATACAAAGGAGCCATGTTAAAGAGCCTCCATCAATAAGCCGGCGCTCTGGCTACCATGTTTGCAAGAGGCGGTAAGGTCAGCTTTTAAAGTTATAGCTGCAGGGTGATAACTGTACCACTGAATAACTCAATCCCCCCCCCCCCACCCCCCCAAGGTGGAAGGGTCAAGAGGAGTCAAGGACAGTGACGAGGCGGGAGGTGGGTGGAAAGTGAATTAAGCAGGAGAGGGGAGACTTTCTGTTTCATCTGGAGCATTGACCCTGGTCATAATTCCAATTGCCTGACTTGTTTGATGCAGAAAGAAATCCCTCAGTGTGAAAGGAATCGCCCTCCCCCCGCAGCTCCATAGTGAGTGTGTATGTGTGCGGAGGAGGGCTTCTGACCATGATTTAGATCATCAAAAACGCACCCAGAATTTAAAATCTCACCGAAGAAAATATTTGAGGCAGCTTTGTATGTATGTGTCTGAAAAGACAACCTGAAGCCAATGCGGGGGCTCTGTAGATTCAGCCATTAATCATCATAATGCACGAGGCATCCAGCGATGAATTAGAATCCCCTGGCCCATGCAACCTCAATAATCCAATTATTTAAAAGCCAAAATAGAAGTTATAGTAGTATGGCAAAAATCTTTAAGGTGAAGGTCGACACATTACAGCATAGTAAGGCAAATGGCACCAGCTCCCCGGTGGGCTGTGTTTCCCCAGTGGCGGTATTTCACAGCGAACGTCAAGAGGCGAACAGCAAGCTCTTGTTGAGGTCATGTTTGGAGCTCGGGACGGAGCAGCCAATGAAGTCATGTTTGGCACGAGACAATCGGGGTGTGCTGATTTGGGTTAGAATTATAATCTTATAGTGAAATTGGGGTCTGAGAAGGTAAAGGCAGCAAAGCTGACGTTATTCTGCGAGTAATGAGCCTGGAAATATTTGCTGAATAGAGATATCTATCATTGAAATGAGCAGGTGTCAGCACGTTATAGAGAACACTCTTTGACAATGGCAAAACTACCTGGGCTGTAAATACTTAAGATATTATGTGTTCAGGTGGAGAGTACTACAGGGAGGAGTCTCTGTAACTATAGGAGGACTTTTTTTATGCTTTTGAGTCTGCTGAAGGTTTTTAGTACAATTGTTTTCATGCAGTTTGTATGTTTGGGTGTTGTTTTGTGCTACTTTAGACTCTCTTAGCCACTACATTTCAATGGACATTATACTTTTTTTAAATTCCTTTATTGTATCTGAGAGCTGTAGTAAGTATTTCAAATATTCTAACACCAAACAACTGAATAAAGAGTATTTTTGCATTTCTGAAAGTGTTTTGTACCCCTGTTTAAAGCTGCTCTAATCACATTTTTATACTAACAATAGATCACATGACATCGATGAACAACATGCACAAGTTAGATATTATTCCCTGCGTAGGGTGTTGCGCTGGAAATGGCATATTGCAAATATTGTACCACTTCCTGTGTCCACAATGCGGCAAGTTTAAGTAACAATTGTAACTCTTACTTGCTGGAAGTGCTGCAAAGGTGCCAATAAGTCTTTGCCTTTTCTGGCCAAAATTTTGGCCATTCCAACACTATATGTGAAATAATTAATCAACACCAGGCTGTGATCCTCCTATAATTTGCTAAAATGTCAGACTGAGACTTACTGCATGACCGTCCATTGTCATTGAGAGGTCACATTAAAGTATAGTTTTCCAATTACCTTCCTGCAATGAACCTGCTCTCCATCGGAGCTCTCTCTTTTTACCGAGTTGTAAACGGGAGAGCCCAGCCATCGATTTCACTTCATTCAGAGCAGTAAAAGGAGCTTTTTGCAGCACAAAGTTTATTCAGACATTTTACAGAGGGGACCATAGCCACACTTTTTCGTTTCATATGAAGAAACTCTGACAGCATTTGTTGCTACTGTTTTGGAGGGAAAGCTCCTGAAGCTGTTTGTCCATCGAACGCATTTTAGTTTTATGTGATTTGAGCTTTACTTTTACAGCATTTATTCATGTGCCATTTGCAGTGAGTGTCTGTAGGGGGTATGCTGCTGCGAGGTTTCCACTGCCTGTGGATAGTTTTGGAGAACCTCTGATGATTTCAATGATCGATGTTTGCACCCTTACATGCAAAGGACTTGTTGCACTTGTGGCGACGAGCATTGTCAGCATCGTCTCCAGTGAAGTGTTAACAGATGTTTGTGTAGTTTAAATAAATAAAAAAATCTATTTTTCTCCAATACTGAGAGCAGAACCGGTAAGGCTGGATCTTACCAAAACAACGTTTCTTTTGATAATTTAGCACTGGGGCCCGTTTAATACAAGGTGTTGGTACCCATCCCTACCGCTAAGGTTTTACAGTCACACATTCAGAAACATGGTATTGAAACACTTATGGATGCCAACCGCCATAAAACTCAACTCAACTCAACAGAATAAGAATAAAATGGGGCAAGGCAGGATGTATAGGTGCACCATTGATGTATAAAGAAAACAGGATACAGTGTTGGGGGCGGGCCCTTGTTAATTCCTGTGAAAGTCGCTCAGTGGCACATGAAGCCAAAATGGCTCAACTGCCATTTTCCACATCCATGGGGCCCATAGAGCGTTTCCTTTAACCCCACCTCCCAGCTGCTCGGTCTCAGCTCGCTCACATGAACAGCATATCACTATGCTGAGGAAAATAACTGTTGAGCTATCGTCCTGGAAGTTGATTTACCTAAAAGAAAAGATCTGCTGATTTACAGACTTCTCTTTCCTAATGTAAGTCTATGGCAAAAAGTATTTTTGGGCTCAACGGCATCACGTGAAGGACCTGGAAGTTGTAATTCCACATTTTTGGCCACTATGAAAATTGACTTCAAAGCTCAATGCACTTCCTCGGGGGTTGACATGCACACGGTGGAAGATTGTCTCTTATTGTTTTCAGGAACATTGCCTGCGAGGATCAGTTTTTTTCCGCTGCCAATGTTTTTGTAATGCTTTTAATATTCAACAAGTCTGCAAAAGCATTGGCGTAAATGCTAAACCTTAAACAAGTTGTGGATTCAAATGCGGCATCAGCAGAAACTTGTGATTTTCCCTGAAAATACGAGAAATGTTCTTGTGGTGGGAAATTGCCAGAACACATTTCCCTGCATATTGATCCTTGTTCCCTTTCACACATGCCCCCATGCAGGAAATGTTCCAGAATATTTCAAGGAGACAGTGTGAGAAGCAAAATAAAGCTTCTCATTTGAGAGCTCCCTGTTCCCTGTTCCCCAAATAAGCAGGGAAGTGGTGAAATATGACAAGGAAGAGGAGGCAAATGAACACTGATTGAGGGCTTGTGTGAGTATCCGAGGCTGAGTCTGCACATCGTTGGGTTTGTGATGAACTCATGCAGGATGGCTGATAACGATGCGAGCCCAACACACTCCCAAGACTGGGGAGGGGAGATTGTTCTGTGTGTGGAGGGGGGAGGGGGGGGGGTAGTTCCCTGTGAACAGCCCTACAGATAATGAGAAGCGCCAAACTCTGTCTTTGAATTATCAAGCAACAGCCCCACAGTGTAGCATCTGGACTGTCAGCAGAAACAGACCTGCAGTGTGTGTTTGGGCTGCTTGGTAACTTAGGGGCAATAGAGGGAGTTTGAGAGATATGGAGCGTTGCCAGGAGGAGAGCACTGAGGATGTGTTGGGGGAAAGATAGAAAAAAAACCAGGGCCAAAGAAATCCATCAGGCTGAAGTATTTGAAGGACAGTTTCTCAGTGAGAGGCTCATCCTGTCAGACCCTGCGATGGGCTTCGCTCAGGCCTCGGCGGGAGCGAGCTCCTCCTCCTGAGATCATGCAGCTTCTGGTTGAAGGTTAAAAGGTGGGGGGAAAAAAATGGAGAGAACACGCTGGAGAAAGACAGTGATGGAGAGGTGGAAAACTAACCTTTTCCAGCTCTTGTTTTACGCCTCGCTCTCTCTCTCTTCCTTCTCACGTTCATCACTGGATATGAGCCTTTAGCTGAACAGCCTTTCCCTCCTCTGAAGAGTTTGGCATAAACACTTCTCAGTTACATGAAAAGAGGAGAAACTGTAACATTTCACACCTCCCTCACTCCCTCCCTGTTCACTCAAACACACACACAGATGCCGACACAATCCTCGCAGAATGCCTGCGCGTGCACATGGCCACACATCCGCACCTGGTTGTCTTCTAAGGGAGTGAATAATTACCTTGCCAAAGGGCACAACTGTGTTCCCTGGCTGGTATTTAAAGCCTTGTCACTGAATTTAAATTACCCCTCCTCTCTATCGCTTCCTTTAGTTAAGTGGAAATGTCCTCTTTTCAGGCTAATACAGAGATCACAGCCCTAATGTCTTCATCCTGGCCTCGAGCTAATACTGCCACATTGCATGACACGGACACCCAGCCTGAATTTCCACAGTGACGTTGACGTCTAAAGCTATTTGCTGTCACCCGCCGCAATCCAAACTCCACTACTGCTGTTATTGTGTTACAAGATGCAACAGAGCGTCAAACCCTCGTTTTTGATATTAGTATTTTCCATCTCAACGTCTTGTTTTCTGTGTGGGGGAATGATTTAGAAATAAAAACCTATTTTTCCAGCAGAGGTAGGGAGTGCTGACTTGATGGAGGTGTGTGTGAAATGCTGCCCCTCTTATTAGTTTATTCAGCTATTCTTTCCTCTTCCCACCACGCTGCAGCCCTAGGCCATCTGTGCTTTCTTTTGCATCAAGCTCGCACTGCCTCCACCGCCCTCCCGCTGTTCCCTCAACCCCTCCGCTGCTATATCATTTTCCAGCCTCTCTCACGGCCTCCGTCGAGCATGTGCGCCCTGCGTCGTGTGTCCAGTCTGTGCAGAAATACAGCGATAGGGGCTGCAGCTGCGGGGGTTGAGAGGCTGATCCTGTATTTGTCCTTGTCTGATGTAACTCGTCCCCCATGATGCTCTGTGGCTGAGACTGGGCCCACCTGCTTGTCCACTCTTCTCTGGTCTCTGGTCTGATTGGCATGGCAGGGCAGAAAGACTATTAGGATGCTGAAGCATGAAACCATTTAAGGTGTGTGTGGGCAGCGAGCGCATGTGTACATTTGCTTTAACACATTTATGCCTGTAGTAAGAGCGTGACCATGACCACCCCTACACACCATCTAGAATATCAAAGAAGATGAAGTGTATTTGAATTCAGCGGGAGTGCAGCGAGGTACGGCATGCTAATGAATTGCCTCTGGATGGAGATGGTATCCAGGTAACAAAAGCCCTAATCAGCTTCTTTAAGATCTGCAGTAGATCCACAGAAGCACTTGATGGGGACACAAATTACAGAGACTCTAAATGGTGGATTAGGTTTTTTTGTCATGCAAAATATATATAAATGTATCCTTTTTTTAAATTAAACATATGTAAGACTCATGGCAATAAGCTTTAAGGTTCACGTAGTATTCATATATGCTCAGAAATCATTCTTCTCAGGGTGAAAAAGCCTCTGAAACCACATTTACACTATAATGAGACAGAAATCTCTGAAACCCTAGACTAATGAAATTTTCAGATGGGTTAGCAGGCTGACCCAATACACCTATTCTATATTAAAAGAGATTTGAGGATATGTTAGTCATTTAAATGAAGAAATCATTTACAAAAAATAGATTAAAAAACAGAATTATGCAAAGAAGATTATCCTTATTGCAGACTGAGAGAGAAACCTGTATCATATTAGTTACAGATGACTGATGAAATCAGATTTTTAATAAGACTTCAGTGTCACTCCACTTCTGTATATCATCCAACTCTTATACCAGCTTAATCCTTGTTGATCATTTCAAAGTGTGAAGAAACGAGAACGCTGCGGTTGAGCTCCGACTTTGCCACCGCTGTCAGGGAGGGGATGATGCTTGCAGAGTGCAATATTACACTTTGTGGAGTAACATGTCATGGAGGAAAATGACACGTAATTATTATTCTACAGGATAAAATTGCAAACCTGATAGCCTTGATGTTCAAAACAAGTGCTAACAAGGAGCCAGCGCCGTCCCTTCTGTCTTCTCTCACTCGCCGTGTCTCTTGTTACATATTTAGTCTAGTTTTCCCAGACACACGTTTCCATACCTCAAGGTTATTTTTCTGAATGTCTATTTGTCATTTTAAGCTTTGCACGCCTTCTCCCGCCTCCTCACGCCATGACTAGTTATTTTCTCAATTGACTATTGTCCAGCTTCCCATTACTCATGCTGAAATGTCCTTTCCTCTCTGAGACGCTCCCACTCGTGAATAGTGTTCTCTTTGTGGACAACCAAAAGCCTCTTGTAAAGCCTTATGTCCACTATCAATGAGTGTTGCGTGCAGTTTCCACCCTCTGTGTGTATCTGTGCACGTGTTGCAGTATTTGTGACCACCTTTGACCCGTGTGTTGCTCTCACACAGTCTTACATTAACCTCAGTCCTGCTTTCTTCCAAATGAGCTTTCTATTCTTCTGTCTCCATGTTGGCTTATTTGCCTCCCTTTCATCATCTCCGGCAAGGTTATCCTGAGGCAAGCAGCACTTTTATGGGAACAAGGGGGCGTAGAGGAGGGGGTGCAGGGCCTGGCTTTGCCGCCAGCCATGCCTTAATCGATCTTGTTTAAAGGGATGTTGTGAGCTGAATGTTTGAACCCGTCTCCTCGTTAACAGTTTTCTGGGATTTAATTAAGAAGTAGAATGAATTTAATGTCAATTACATCTTAAAACAGACGGAGAGTGAGAAGATGCGCAACTAAAAGAAAAGAAAAGGAGGCTAATTAGGGGATGGAGTTGTGTTCATGCATCATTCCAGTTGAAACATTTCCTTCCTCTCCCTTTCAACCCCATTTTCCTCTCTGCTCCTTGTTCTCCTTCTATTTCTCTCTCTGCATGTATCTCTGCAACAGCCCTCAGCAACAAAAAAAAAAAGAAGTCACATCTTTTCTTTGCCGTTGGCACACAGTATGGGTATGCAAATATGAGAAAATAGAGACTTCAGCATTGTTGACACACTCTTCCTACACATAAAGCACAACCAGATATGAAACTGGAGTCTGTCTCTCTTCAACTGAAGTGGTTTAAGTACTTCTGTGTACTTTATTGATTTTAAGAATGTTGAAAACCACAGTAGATGCCATCATATCATCCATACAGTATACCATTCACATGACAGAGAAACAAAACCATGAGGAACAAAAAGATAAAACAGACAACCTCCACTGCATGACCCACATTTAAATACAACTTTATTCAGATCTGAGGACTCATAGATTTTATATATATATTTATATATATATTTAAATATTTATATATATATATATATATATATATATATGTATATATGTATATATATTTTGGACAGTTTTGTTACTATTCTTTGCTGAGGGGACTGCTCACTGGACAATCTCTCAGGCCACATTTCCACATGTCTGTTGGCATCAGATGGGTCAACAGTAAGGCTGCTGCCGTAAAACAACACGGTCCATCCCACGGCAACGTGATCGTCTCTTAAACTTAGTCCAGCAGCCTTCCTTCGCCCCGCGGAGAGGCGGAGAGGGTGGCGTCTCAGTGAGAGTATTGCTGTAGATCTGAGAGGATCGGTAATGAACAGTGAGGGGCTTCGTCCTAGCATGTAGCCCAAGAGATGTCCTTGTTTTGTTCTACATGAGTTCAGTGCTGTGGGCTAAACGTTGCCCAGCTTTGATTCCAACATGTGTGAGTATCCATCTTCTCTCCGGACGCCCTGCAGGAGGCGGGGAGAGGAGTATTGAGGTTACTGAGGCGTATCTGTGTCGGGCACTCCGTTGGCATGCTCTCGAGGAGATTTCATGTCCTTACAATCCAGGGGCTTATGTAGGATGCTTTGAACAGGAGAGAGGAAAATACCTAAACCAGCACATCTTAAGACTGTGAGTGCACACATTTGTTTGATGGGATATAGATATATAGAGAAAAAGATAGATAGAGAAGGAGAGAGGGGAGTTCTCCTTGCTGATGTTCCGTTGGCTCGGCATTAAGCTCGCAGAGATTAGCCAGCTCAGCTCAGCTCAGCACTGCGTGCAGGAGGGCGGGGGGGGGGGGGCAGCAGCAGCAATGAGGAACTACCCACAGCAGGGTTCAACACCAGGGTAAGCAAGGTAGAGAGGGTATGGAGGCTTAGGTCAGTCAGCCGGGTCACACACAGGGAGAGGACAACAGCGTGAGGACAGCAGGACACATGGTTGAGTAACACGTGGATGTCTGGAGGGGAAAGGGGCAGAGAGAGCTGCAGGATGAGGAAATGAATGAACAGAGCAAGAGGCAGTGGTTCATTCATGCTGGTTGATGTGCATTTTACAAGCTTTGTATCTCATCAGCAGACAGGACTCACATCTATAGTGCATGTTCCACTGGGACTCTTTATGTACGCTTTAAAAATAAGTACTGCATTATTGTGATGTGGGGGGAATCAGAATGAGTCCTTACAAGCTTTCTCATAGTTGGGACTCTGATTGATGGTCACATATTTAGGAAATTCCCCTCTTTGAGGATTCTTGATTGTGAGACACACACATATATATCGGTGCATATGTGCAAACCTGTCTCCTAAAACAGCATTCTCAATTACAAAACGAGGGAAACGTACATAACTAAATGAATAAGATCATGGTTTGACTTTAAAAAGGTACGTTTGTTATGTTATTGTTATGCAATGACACATCCATCGACCCAACAACCTTCTCCCTGGACTTCCGCTGACTTCGATTACAAACGTATTTGTGATGTGCCAAAAACAAACGTAATCCTTGAGAGAAAAAACGTTTCCCTCGAAACGTAATTGACAATGCAGTTGTGTTGTATGTGACTGTAATTTTTAGGAGATCCGGCTGATATATGAAAAATCTGTTTCAATAAAACAATCACGCGCAAGAGAGAGAGAGGTTTGCCTTCGTCAGATGAACAGCATTTATCATTGCTGCGGGTGGTGTAGCTGCCTGTCCCCTGCAGACTTGCTCTTGCTCTGCTGCCATTTGCTCTGGGCCACAAGATGATTAGTTGGCATATGGAGAGGAGCGACCCCCTCTTTAAGAGTGAATTGAAAAGCGCTGAGCTTTGATGTGCAGATTTGCAGGTCTTTGTTACTATCTTTAGCCCTGTGACTGTGTTTTTTACTACTCCTCATGCTCCTCAATCTCACACAGAACAGCCAAGGCGATGCAATTATGTCTGGCCTTATGCTCCCCCCCCCCCACAGGAGGACGGCTTCATGGTGACCGCTCACTGCTGCGCGGCTCCACCTGGGACATGGGCGCTTGGCACTTGCACAGATCTTGGCTAAATCCCTGACATCACAGCACATTAACAAACCGGTTACCTGAGCTCACCGTTTAATAAATCTGCACACCTGACTGTCATTGTGCCCTCTCGCCAAAAAAATATCAGGCTACCTAATTCATAACTCCTGTACTGATATTGTCTGAGAGAAACATGAGATGGGCCAGCCAGTGGACATTTATCTTAATGAGAGCGATTAACTTTGGGCTGAGCTTTGTCCACAACTCTCCCCGTGAACGTGAACCTCTCATCCTCCTACTTGCTGACTTGATTTTTAGGAATACATTTCACCCTCTCTCGTTGAAACCTTAATTACTTCTAAAGGAGATTAAATTATATGTAATTATTATGATAATATTTTCATTTATTCAAGATAACGGGCAGACTTTAGAGAACACAGAATTTGTCGGGAGAGAGCAATCTGCCTCACACAGTCAAAGTTATCAAGGCGTGAAATCAGGAATCCTGACGGCAACAAAATGTAATCTTTTTCATACAGAGGGGACAATAGAAGGAGATGCATACTCTAAGTCTCCTTCTCCACTTTAATTAAAACAGCTCAATGAATCTCTCTCGCTCTCACCCCCCCTCGCTCTCTCTCTCTTAAATGTGGAGGACCAATTCTATCTCTATGCAGAATCTAGTTATTTCCCTCACACTGAACTTGTCTTAAGCCCTGGCCCTGAATCTTTGTTGAGCAATTGCTTTTTCTTGCAAATTTTTATTATTTCTCTCTTTCTCCTTCCCCCCCCCCCCCCTCTTTTATTGAAATGGAGGTGGCATACAGTAACTGAGAGATATATAGTTATTAGATTTGGCAGGCTTCAAACGTAAACCACACATTGACAATGTTATGGTGGGATTCTTACAGCGGCATGAGAAGAGGAACTTGGATTTAAAGTTCACATAACAAAAGAAAAGACTTTGAGTGTAACCTAAATGATCCTGTGGTTGGTTCCACTTTACATTCATCTGCTCTGCTTGTGTTCCCTCTGGTTTTTAATCATTTTGCACTGTGCAATGATAAACACTGTATGATGTTTGTAATAAACTCTGAATTTGTACACAACTCTCGGGTGAATCGTATCGCAGCTTTCAAATGCGCACTTTCACTGAAAATGCTGTCTTGCGACTATATAGTAAAGGGGTGATTGAAAAGACATTCCGACAACATCCACAAACGACTTAATGGGACAAAGAATGAGCTGGCATGAGAGAAGTTGGCATTTAGAAACTGGATTGAGGTTAAGAATGAGCGTGTTTGATTTCCACTACCAGTCCAGTTAATGAATGCTGCAGTTACACATTCCAAATGCCTCATTATCTGCATACTGTACTTTTTGTTTTGCATATATGTTAAATACATCTTACAATAGTCAGGCTACAGAGAGGGTTTTTTTTTAAGGTGTCTTGCTGCCACAACGGCATTAAGGACGATTCACAGCCCTGGTTTCTTCCCCGTGTTGCAGTCACTCCTACTCAACCCCATGTTCCTCTCCCACCTCTCCTCCCCCCTACAAGTCTTCTAGCCCGAGGGCAGGTAGGGCATCTCGTTATGGTAGTTGTAGTCCGGGCAAACCTTCTGGACCAGGCGGTAGTCCGTACTGTAGAAGGAAATGTAGATACAGATGACCTTGAAAGGTTTGGAGCAAATCCAGGACACGTGGCTCTGGATCTGCTCCTGGAAGCAGGTCTTGGACGGGTCGTAGTTGCACAGCGAGGTGCGCTTGCTGCGATCCACCTTCTCATAGTCCACGCGGCAGTTGAAGATCTTTGAGTCCTTGGGGTAGACCACGCTCTGGCGCTCCAGGTCAAACTCCACCGCCTTGACGGGTGGCACCAGGCTGACCGAGATGTTGCCCTGGCCCGTGGAGTTGTGGCGGAAGTAGACGCTGAATGTGCCGTTACCGTGGTCCACGATCTTGCCGGTGATCAGCAGGTTAAGCCTCACCGTCTTGATATTGGAATAGAAGTCTCCCCAGCCGAACATCTTCTTGAACTTGCCGGTCTTAACGATGGGCCGGCGTTTGACCCTGGAGCTGGAGGCGTCTGGTTTGAGCAGGTCGCTCCCCAACATCTCCCAGAACTCCTGTTTAGAAAACTCCTGCTTGGAGAAAGGAATCGGGGAGCGATAGGGCAGCTCCAGAGAGGTGGTGTTAGCAGCTCTGCTCTTACTGTGAAGCATCCAGCGGCTCAGGGGAGACAGGGGAGTCTGCCCGCTCAGGAGGCCCACCGTCTTGGAGGAGTCGTCAGAAGAGCTCTTGGGGCTGGAGGAGTCGTCTTCTTGACCCAGGGCCACCTTGAGAGAGGAGGTGGGGATGGGAGGAGAACATAGAGAGAGAAAGTAGGCCGTTATCAGCAAGGTAGCAAGAAATGTGTACAGAAAACAAATTAAAGGTTTAATCGATACTTAATTTACTGTTCATACCTACAGTGGTTGTAAACGTGACATTCTATCAATGTTTATATATATATATATATATATATATATATATATATATATATATATATAAATAAATACTTTACATTTTGTAGGTATTGCTATTATTACATTCTTTTGTTTACCCCGGCCGTGAGAGAAGAATTCTCCTTTATGTCTACTTTTCGTAAAGCCGATGTAATTCCCTAAGCTCCCGAGTAATGGGCTCATATGCCTCCTTCGAGCTCCTTGAGGCCAGAGGGATCAGAGAACACATTTAAACAGAACAGCCGCACCAAAACTGAATTCACATAAAGTGTATTACTCCTTGGGCAGTTTAATCAATATTTGTGAGGGTGGACACTTCTCTACAAAGTCCATAATCCTGTAAAACAATTAAACTCTGTCATTAAGAAACACTTTCCAAGTTGTTTCTCTGACAACAGAGGTTGCAAGTTGATTTATGCTCTTATAACGCGTCTGGATGCACAGACAGCATCTCAGCTAAACACACTCATTTCTACATCATCCAAGGTGCTGTATTAGTGTCTCAGCTCATTTGCACTCAAACTAAGTCAGCAAAGGTCACTTAAAGATCATCTAATTGGATAGAAATGAAAGAATCTGAAAGGAAGAACCTCCAAGTGAGTAGACTAAGCCGCGTGTTTCTGTTTTAAAGGGAGCTTTTTGCTTCCTAAGCACATGCGGTGTGAGTCTGAGAACAGGGGAAACTATTATTGCCTCAAAATATTCGGTTGGAGGATCAAAGTGTTTGAGGAAAGGGAGCTGGGCAAGCGGGTGGGGCCGGAGAATAAAGTGTTATGTCCAATGAAGACTTCCAGTGTTTTAATTAAAGAAAGAAAATCTGCATCGGCACGCACACACACACACAACGCTGTCAGATGTTAACATCAACTGAGGGGAGGGGAAGAGGAGTGAGGGAGATAAGAAAGTGCTGCTGTGCTCAGCAGTAGCTTTGTTAAGAGTGTGTGAATGTGGGAGCAAAGTCCTGGGTAATTATTCAACGGTAATGATCTATTAACAGGTAGCTTCTGTCTAATGCGCCATTGAAGTCACCGGCATTATTGTGTCCTCTGGCAGTGGAGAACTTCGCACACATGACGTTTGTGCATTTTGAGTTGTAAACGTGAAAAGTGATGCAAATGCAGGATAACTTTGTGTGTGTGTATGTATCCGCAGAGATTTTACAATGATGCATAATGCATGTATTCCTGTCTGTGCTCTGATCCATCTACTGTCTTTGACTGCCAGGGCTTCCTTACACAGGCTTAGTCAGGATTATTAAGTCCGACTCATTTTTATTCTATTTTATGCAGGTTTTTCAAGCTCACTCAGATTTGTTCACTTGCACCGCAGTCAGTCAGCGATATTGATTTTCCGTCTCCCTAAAAACATGTATTTCCTTTCATAACAACGTGTATCGCATTTCAACTGCCTTGCGAGGATTCCCGCTGATGTGGTTGCGGTCTGGTGTTGGGACTCAGATAAGAGGACTCCCCTCTTCCTCTAATCTGGCCCTATTACCACGAGGGTGTTGGAGGCCAGACGTCCTCTGCTCGAGTTACCTGTCTGCTGCTACGCTACACTGTCACATCCTCCAGCCTCCCCACGGGGGCCGATAACTGCCTTGACAAGGACTCCTTCCTCTTGAATCAGATAGTTCTGATAGCCTCTTTGAGAATCCCAAACTCATTAATAATGAACAGAAATGTTGAGGAGCTGAAGACACATTTATTTTAATCTTTTCGGATGTATCTTTGTGTTTTTCAGACGGGGAGTTGAGGCCAGGCAGGATGACTTTGATGACAAATACACCATTCCCCACGGCTCCTATTGAAGGACTACTCTGTGTTTGATTTCTCTTCTTCAATGAGCTAGTGACTGCTGGGTACAGAGGGTAACACTGCTGCCTGCCTCCCCAGAGAGCACTTAACAACCCCTGCGGTGTCCTACAAGAAGGCCCTTTAGGGTTCTTGAAAATGTTACATTTGATTTTTATAAAACTGCCCCCTTGCTTTTAGGATCCTCAGCATCTTGCCAACAGCGCCGCTTGTCTAAAGCGACTCTCAGATGGCACCAACACTCGTATCTGAGTGTAACATATTGCAGAATGCTTTGCTGTACAGTAGCTTTCATATTGAGCAAGGCATCCTTCTCTCTCGCACACAGTCTTCATTAGAAAGCCTGAGAGGCCAGGCTAGCGGGAGGGGAGATGAAGTGAGCATTGTGCTATTGTTGAACAGAAGATTTAAGTGTCTGGCACTGCTAGAGGTGTCAGATTCAGTGTGCAGCATCATTGTCAAAGACAAATGTTAAAATGAGCTTAAAAAAAGAAGAAGAAAATACTCTGAGCACGAGCTGCATTTATTACCGCTGTAAGAGAACACACACCGTTGGGCTGTTCGCACCATCATGATGCATTTACATGCAATTGTGGATTAATTTCTGCAAGTAAAAGTTCTGCAGTGTCGCTTTTTTACATGCTGTTTGCATGTTTTTAAAACTCTAGGAGATCTGCTGAACAATGCATCTCTAAGGTCACAGTGGTCGTTATACTGCGGCACATCACATATTTTTCATCATTAAATATTGTAACAATCACCATCTTACATTCCATTCTGAAAAACTGCATACGACTACAACTCTCTCGCCCCTCTGCATTTAACTAGGAGAGTATATGAGGTGTAAGATTTAACTATCAGCACGCGTCCAACTTTGACTTATGCAGCGTAAGCAGGTTGAAATGGTGGAGGAACACCCCCCCCCAAGTTCCCTGTTGTTTTCACAATGCTAAAAGATTAATGCATTACTTCACTTTAGTGGAATCATTTCACATTTTATCAAGCATGCTGCGACATTGTTTTGTGAACAATTGAGCACTATTGTTGTCTGCTTTGGGTATTCATACCACTCGCATGCTTTCATATTCAAAGCACAGTCCAAGAAGTCTTCCTTTGATGATGCACCACAAATAATATCTACTTTTTCAGTGTCGAAACATTAAGGAGGTGTTTTGTTGAGTTTAAAAAAAATGATTTCCATGGCTGCAGCTTTTAACGTCAAAGGTTTATTATTCACTAGGTCATACTAAAATATGCACCATCTACATAGTGTGACACAGTAAAGTCCTGCTTTGAAAGGCCAGAACAAGTTATTTTCAGGCTAAGTTTGTTTTGTTTCATGAAGCTTGGCATGATATATCCCAGTTTTAAGTACTGTAGGCAAAGTGTGGGCGATGGGCAATCAGGTCTTAGTGAGGGGGCGGAGGTTCGGGTGATTTTGTCATTTGTCATGTGCGCTAAGTGAGTCAGTGAAACGGCTGGAGAAGATGGGAGGTGGCTGCAGGCTCTGTCGCTGTGGTAATTGTGAGTCATTCAGCCTCACTGAGCACAGGCCCCAGGCCTCTCTCCCAGCAGGGAGTGTGTGGAGGGGAGCGATCCTCACAAGCCTGCCAGCTCCACAGGCAATAATCAGCCTGTTACAGTGACAGGTACACCGCTTTAACCCCTTTCCCCTGGTGACAGAAGCACACTATAGCCATAATGCAGCAGAGGGATCAGGGAGCCACTTAACTGAAATCTGTGCCATAACGCTCACAGAAGCTCGGTTACTGGTGACAGACCAGCGTGTCAACCAAAGGATATCCTTCCAAAATTAGACTCCCACTTGAGTTTGCACATTCAGACTTTACTTGTTAAGTTCCTGGACAAGCGCTGCAGATATCCTACCAAGAGCTGCACACGTTTTAATGTGGGGACTGGAGCTAATTAGTTGGTTAAAAACGATTTAGATAATTGACGACGAATTGAATTCTCTCTTCTACATAAAATACCAACTGTTATGAGGATTTGCTGTTTTGTATCATTGTGAATCAAATATATTTGGGTTTTTAGTTTCTAGGCCGGACAAAACAAGTCATTTGAGAATGTTACCTTAGCCCAAATAATGAGTTCATTAGAAACGGTATTATTCTATAATAATAATTAATAGAAATGACCATGTTTGATGAACAAGTGGTCACTCACAGAGAATCATCCCCTGACTTTGCCGTTCCCCTCTTTGCTCATTGTTTTGATTTTATTACCCGCAACTTTGCAGTTTGGGTTCACTCTCAGCGGCTGATATTGTCGATCGTGGCTGCAGACAGAAAAGCGTTAGTGACTGGTGAACAGAGTGGAGCGTTTAGCAGCTAAACAGCCAGATATTTCCCTCAGGAGTTGCTGGAGACCAAAGGAGGTAAAAGGAGAATGAATATTGGATTTACATTAACAGGTGGCCAGAAAACATGAATGCTAATGTTGCTCTGTATCTGCTGGATGTTTAATTAGCCAACTGTCTGCTAACACGTTCGCCTTATCAAATTATAAGGTGATATTATACAATTGTTTTTACAACTTGCTTCCCCCGAGTGATCAAAAACCAAATAAGATTTTAACTTGTACCTCTCATTATATTATGCTGTTGTATTGCATTACATCTTTTCGAGTAAGAGATGAAAATGCTTCTTTCATCCCTGAACATAACGAATTTAAATGTGCAGTCTTTACATTGTTGTCTGCAAGTTAAAATAATGGAGAGAATAAACAGCAGATTAACCACTGCTGAAAAATAAGGGCTCTATTTCATTAAATATACTTAACTGTTATTGCTTTATAATAAAAGCTATTTTATTGCTTTTATTATCTTTTCACTGTGATACATGTATCCAATGATTATGTCATGAACCGTTTATCAATCATAAAATCCAACATATAAATTAGGACCTATGTTTTTAACCTGTGCCCTGAAATCCCCCCCTTCACTGTCCGAACCAGCAGACACACCAACAGTTATGAGTTTTAAACTGTATTTGTATGGATGTATAATCTGGATTAAAGCAAATTAATTGATTGATTGATAGAGAGAACCTTCCCGTGGAGCCACCCAGCGGTTCTGAAAGCATGCGTGTGTCCTGGGGAGCTGACAAGTTCAATAACCACTCCATTTTCCTCTGGCTGTTACGGTTGAAATCTTCATCTCTAATATGACATCAATTTTTAATTAAAGACCCAGGCAGCTCAGATTTCTTAAGTGTTCGTCAATGCTTTATTCTTTTTTCTTCTTCTGTCTTCAGATCTAATATGCTCACTGCAGGAGACTTCTCTGCAACATGATTAAAGTCTGAAAACGGCTGTGCCCTTATAACTAATTATTCTTCTGGCTAGTGTAGATCCAAGAAGAGGTGAGGGAGGGAAAGGTAATTTCACAAGAAACAAGCCATTTGACTCTTAATGAATAATTTACTCCGGCTTCTTGGGGGTCACTGGAGCTTAGATCTGCAGTGGGCGAACAAACTAACTGCACTGAATCTTTTTATTCAAAACCCTTTTTTCCCAATCGAATGTTTCTCTCTGCATCCTCCTCCAGCCGCCTTCCCCCAGCTCATTTTGGACAGCTTCAGTTGTGTGCTCCCAGTGGAGTTGGGCTCATTTGGTATGCTCAGAGAGAAGCCGGGCTCTGAATTGGCTATCACATTTTTTTTACATTATAAGATATTGACAAGTTGGTAGTGCAAGGAGGGTGGAGAGGGGACTGTTTGTCCCCAGGGAGGGGCATGCACTGATGGGGCAGAGCTAATTACACTGTAGCACTGCTACAGTATTCAAAGCTGGACAGACTATACAATCTTGTTGTCTGACTTATTGCTCTAGTCTTTCTATTGGATTTTAAACATCTGCACAGCAGTAAAGGTGGACATCTTTAAATACAGATGTGGCTGCAGAGGTGTGCCAGATGTGTCCACATACAGGTGAACATGAATGCAATGCAATCTGATTGTTTTGTAGCTCTGCCTATAGCTTTGCAGGCTGCACGGCACATAAGGCCACAATATGCCACAGAGCTCGCGGTGAAACAGCAAACTGCATCTTTAGCTGAAGTCCAACTTTTTTCTGTGTGGCAGCAGTCTTTCACAGATAAAACCAAATGTGAGCGGGGAAGGGAAATTCGATCACAAGTGCTTACTTGTGAAACATTTGACACGCATCCTGACAACAGGTGTGAACCGCAGTCCGTCTCAACCGCATTAGAACGTCACCAGAGGAAAGGTCTTTGTTTTGATCTCTTAAAAACAAGCTGCGTGTTAAGTGACAAGCGACCTCCAGCAGTCAGGCGAGTAATAACCTGCCCTCTCGCAAAGAGGAACGTTCTTGTTATCCTGCTACAACAGTGAGGAAGTCAGGGTGGAGGTGTATACAGACTTGGACACTGCACACTGTGTGGTCTGTCACCTTGAATCAAGAGTGGTTTCTTTTAACCGTAAATGCAATAGTTCCTTAACCTTAGCCACTCAGCTGTAGTTGCTTAAGCCTAACCAGACTACAGAGGCAACCGTCAATTGTCACTTTTTAATGATCTAACAAAATAAATCAATTTGTGCTTCAGGTCAGCAAACGTTTGCTTAAAAGAAAAACAGTGGAGCTGCTAACAGTATCACTGTGAAGTGGGGCAGTGGTGACGGCATGACCGCTCAAACTGGACACGTAAAGGTTAAAATAATTGCTTGTCATTGCTCTCCTATATTTCACAGCAATATATTCTCAATTCAGAAATCACTGTAGTCTGCAAAAAAAATTGCTCTTATTATCCATTTATTATACTTGAAACACTTCTTCTTTCAAGCTCAGCCTAAATTCCCCGATCCCTGTGGCTGTGCGCTACTTTAATTGGAAACCCCCCAGTAAAGACCCTCAGCGGGTCTTGTCTGGACATGTGCACCACTCTGACCCCCTGAAAATCACTGTAGCGTCACTGGGCAGCACGCTGGTGAACTGCACACTGCATGTTCATTCACGCAGAACAGACTGTTTACAGATTGTGAGAGAATATAAATGGGCTTTTGCTCCCGGGTCTAATTCTGCTGTGGTATCGAGTGGCCTCAGTCACGCCACGATGAGGTCAGCATGAACCTCAGAGCCTGCAGCATCAGAGAAGCTTCAGTTTCCTTCAGCGTTAAACTGCACTGACAGCCTAATGTTCCCCCTTCAAATAAACCCACGTCCCCTGGTCCCACATCGCCTTTTCTAATATTGTTTAGATGCCTACTTGAAACGATGAAAATTTCATTCTATATTGACACTTTATATAACATTTTCACAACGCAGTAAAACAACTTTTACTATTGTCGAAGCTCTCCGAAATTAAAACGTCTCTTATGGATTTTCCCATCCTTAGTTATTCCTCTGTGTGAAAGTCAAGCGCATCTTTATCTGTGTCCCCTGGGAGTTAAACCCACTCATTCCACCCAAGGCTATGAGTAATTTTTCTTTAAGCCGTGCGCTATAATCTACCCTTCACTATCCGAACCAGCAGACAAACCTACAGATATGTTTCCAGGATCTGCTCTGTCTCCCCCCTGCATTCTCCCAGAGAGCAATGCCACAATAAATTGTGCTGGTTTTGAGCAGACAACGTATTCTGTCTCAGGACAGCTCGGCGCTTCACTATGAAGGGCTGTCAGTGTGTCAGGGAGCGTGTTTTCTCTCTGTCCGTCTCTCTCAGTCTCTCTCTGTCTCTCTCTGCTGCTGTGGGGCTGCTGGGAGCCCGGCGGGGGAGGAGGGGATGTTTGGCGGAGGAGGGGAGGTGGGGGCGAGGACAGGCGGTCCCTCACTGGTTTCCTCAGCGGGCGGTCAGGAGGGAAGGGGTGCACCTCTGGGGGCCCTCTTGCTGTGGTTGTGCATAACTCAAGCTGTTTTACACCACAGGCAGGAAGCCACAGAGGCTGTAACACCAGCAGCTCCGCTCACTCACTGCTTCTTCAGGGTTTATCTGTTGTGATTGCTCATTGTTGGGTTATTTATTTGAACAATAAAACAAATACAAGTTAATGTAAAAGGTTTAAAACCATCATACAGTTACACCAGATGTAAGGCCAACCACAGCATGTGTCTTCAGGAGTATTAGGGACACAAATGCATCTTCTCTGAACAAAGCAAATACTTTTATACATTTAGATTCACATTTAAAGAGCGCTAGCAGTTGGCATTCAAAAGGTCGATGGCTGAAGATAATAAAGTGTAAACTGAACGATGTGAAAACAGCGGTCATGGCAGAACCTATCAAATGGCTGCAACCAAGAACTATTTTCAATATGGATTAATGTGCCGATTAATTCAGTACTTTTAGTTTAATCTGTGAAATGTTCCGTATTGTGTTTGCCTGTGTCTCCCCGTTAACAGTCCAACATTGAAAGACGCTCATTGTTATGTTGATATTGTTATCTAAGACAAAGACAAACTGTAAATCTTCAGCAGCTGGAAGAAGCCCGATTGTTGCTGCTCTACAAATGAGTCTGATTCTTTCATCACACACAACTTAAAGTATCTTCTGTAAATCATCAAGGTTCTGCAGCAGTGCTCTCCCAAGCTATATTGCAATCCTTCTAACAATGACTAACAAGAGGAGTGCATATTAATGTGCTCCTGATGATGATGAAGATGTCATGACCTGATAATTGTCCCTCTCACCCCCCCCCCCCTTACAGGAGGAAGAACAGGACAAATGTGATCAGCACAATAAACTGTTCTGTCTGCTTCCACTATCGTAACCCTCCCTTATGATAGGAATTTGACAATTATGAATGAGTTTTGTGTTTCCTGCGTCTGTGTGGGATGGAGAGTAGAAGCTTATGAGTTCTGACATGCAGATTGCAACAGTGACGGCAAACAGGAAGACGAGACAGAGCGAGCGAGAGAGAGAGAGAGCGAGAGAAAGCCCAAAACAAAAAGAATAGTATTCACTCTGCTGCTGTTTCACGTTTGTGTCGGCATGCAATATATGCTTTGTCAGACAGTTTCTTCTGTTTGTTTTCTCAGGATTAAGGCAGTATTTCTGTTTAGCCCAGGATGTATCTGGGTGGACAAGGTCAGCGACCCTGAGAGGAGGACAGGTATCTAAGAAGCATGAATGTAAGACTTTGTGACACGGCAAAACGGAGAGAGGAGTCCAATGTGGTTAGAATTAGTCCCTGACAGCCTCTGCTTTGTAATCCTCCACACACATATTCAGGTTTGCACATTCAGTTGTGTGTTTGTGCATTGTTGCAGAATGCTGTCTGGTGGAATTCCAGGCAAACTACAGGCAGTCTTGCTTCGATTATTGTTGTCTCACTTGTTGTGCTGCTATGTTAGGATTCAAGTGTCCCATTGGTGGGTTGTCACACTCCCGTCTTTGTTATGAAAAGGGATTTTGGCTCTGTGAAGCATTCAGCGTAAGAACATGTTTTGTTTTTAATTGACGTGCCGTGTAAAATAAGTGTGTTTCCTTGCTGATGGCAAAGTCAAATGAAGGGTGATGGTAAAGGTTTAGAGACGTAAAACATACTTTAACACCCTAAATCCGGAGTTGCGAATTCATACAAAGTGTCATGTTTTCTTTAGATTTCTCAAACTTGCACAGAAACCTTGAAATATGTATGAATGTCTTCGCCGAAATTCAATCAGTATTCTGTGCAGGGCCACAGAGGTGAAATTCAGCTATCAAGCATGATGGTCAGCGTCTTCATCCGCACTGAAAGCAATCAGAGGCAGAATAAAACCGCCCTGTCTCTCATGGCCAAAGAGAGGCTACCTCACGCTCATCTTTTCCACAAACCTCTTGTGGAAAAGAGCAGCTGTGAGCTCAACGTGACGATGTATGAAGAGCCAAGCGCCTGCATCCCTGACGATCTTTACCACATGAAGGTTACAGCACGTGCAAGGTCAGAATTCCTTATTAATGGCCTCTTTTGTGGGCCACGCACGAGGATCAAGCACACACATTTATCTCTCTTTGCAGAGCGCCGACTGAGTGAAATTATAATCATGTTTAAAACTGTTTACCTATTTGCAAGGATCAGGCTTGTTGATTAACAACTACAAATGACTTCCAGGAAGAGTGGAGTGCATTGGGAGTAATCGCAGAGGAGAGTCTGCAGTTCACTGGAGGAGACGAGTTCAACGGCCTTTTCTGTTGCGTTTGTATTCTTTTATTGGTAGATGTTCAGATGTTGACCTTTAACCTCGACACCTGCCACATTTCCCCGGCTGGTCTGTGGATTCAGATTGTCAACCTTGTGCTTCAGCCACACTGCTGCAGTTGTAGTTATATGTGGATTTAATGTATATCCTTGCCTTTGTGCAAAGATAAGAAAGAATGTGTAACGACTGTGAATGAGGCGTGTAAACCTTCATCTTCACCTCCTCTCATTTCCTTCGTCAACTCTCTGCACCTGCTCTATTTTCAACTTTTCCTCTATAGCTAGTCTTTCCTCAGCGTATTGTGGGAGCTCAGTTGACCTCGCATCTGCTGCATCGCTTAGTCATGAAACATGTCCCAACAAAGGCTGTAACTTACACATTAGAACTCAAACGACAAGTAAATCAATCGATTTGTCGACGGGCAGAAAAATAATAAGCTACTATTTTGATAATCTGTTTATCGTTAAAGTAATTCTTTCAAGCAAAAATCACAAACCTTTGACGGTTCCAGCTTATTAAACGTGATGCTATGCGACATTTTACAGACCGAATGATAAATTGATGAATCATGAAATTAAAAAGCAGCTTAATCGGTGATGAAAACAATCGTTAGCCGCTGTTCTTTTTAACATTTCTCTTCTTCTCGACCCACAACTGTCCGCTTATCACGAGGACAGCGAAAGGACACTAAACTATCCTCCTAAAAAATGACACAGATTATTCTCCTGATATATGCACAACAGCCACTTAGTTCACTGAGACACATCTAGTCATCTTGCCGAGCAGAAGAAAAATAACTCGAACCGCTGCCAAAAATAAACATAATTTCTCAAGCAGTCAATTATACAACTGAGAGTGTTTATATTATTCATAACCCTCCATTTAAATACAAAGAATAATTAACATTTGAAACACATCATTCATCACATAAACAACAACCAGAGTGTCACCTTTTAATAGTCGTCTATATTAGCAGCCATTTGGAAAAGGCCCCTCGAGATCTCAACCCTCTCTGAACATTGCGAAGCTATTACAACAGAAAATCATCCAAATCGAATTTCAATGCTTAGTAGGCTTATACGATTATTAATTACGTCTCTGTTGCGTAATAAAAAAAGTTATTTAATGTATTAATTGCTCCATAATTTATCAATGTCACAGGGCTAATGAATTACCAAAGATCTCCTGCTGAGGGATGTCATGTACGTTTTTTCGTAGATACATGGTCTGGCGAGGGAGGGGAAAAAACCCCCAATTAATTTCATTATCATTAGCTGCAGAGCGTTTGGGTTACAATAGGCTGGAGCCCTGCAGCTCACAAAATGCTCCCAGAACCAAGACAACACAAGAGTGTTAAGCCTATTATCCCACTCTCTTCTATCTAGTTATACAACGGCTGAAAAGGCACTCATCCCCCATATTTTAAGTCAGCGTGTGGTCTCTTCTCTCTCTCCCAGATAGCTGTTGAAACTAAATAAATCTGTGTGTTAAGTCTTTTACAAGCCCTGTCTGTCAGACCTCAAATCTCCAAAAGGGCCATTACTTCCCCGTGAGCACCTGAATAATATGTTAATATGAAAATCACAAGGTCATCATTGAAGGAATGCCGACACAAACGGGTGCATCAAACAAGCACTCAACCTCACTTGAATATTTCCACTGCACTGATGGGGTTTTTTTTTTTTTTTGGAGCTTGCTCATTTCCTGGGCCCTGCGTTACTCAGCCCAGGGGTTTCCGAGCAGAGGGGTGTTCAAGTTTCCTCATGTGAATCAAGGGATGATTTCTCATTAAAGGCTGCTTTTTAATAAATCTGCGTGCCTACATGAAAGAGGAGTGGGTGATCCAAATGTGATAGTATGGTTATGTAATGCTGGATGTATTCATTAGGACTGCGGAAACAGTTCATGTTTACACATCTGGTGTTTCAGGTCAGCAGGGGGGGGGGGGGGGGGGGTGTCCTGAGGTCCTGAGGTAAGGTCTCACACTTTACTTATTAGTGAGCTCAATTGAAAAACAGATGCTGGTGAGATGTTCAAAGTTATCTTGCACCCATGGTATTAATCATATCTGGCGAAAAGGAAAGTCCCCAGAATAAAGACTTTACTATAAGAGCTGCATGTCTCAAACCTTCTGCAGACATGGAAAAGTTTTCACAGTACTTACAGATTAAGTACTTACACAGTCTCTCACAGTATAATATCATGCCCATTACCCTACAACCTCATGGTGCAAATGTTTGCAGCAAATGAATGTCGTATAAAAACTAATCTGATCAAATATGTTGTGTGTGGTGTTAGTTCGTTATGTTAAGTGTGTGTGCTACTGCAGAGTAAACCCGCTTCCTACTATTTACATTTACATTTTGTTGGCAGGTTATTTGGCTGGTGCACGCTGTAATTAATTTCACTCAGTGCATGCGTATCAAACCGGTGAAAGCTTTCACATCATGTGTTCTCTGTTCTTGCTTTGGCTAAAAGTGGAAGGTCCTTCAGGACGCATGTGCACTTTCCGTGTAATTATTTCGGTGAAAATCATGACTTTCATGAGCAGTTACATACTTTGAAGTTAAAGATATGCAGATGTAGATTAAAACACTGATGTGGCTCCAGATACGCACACTGATGATGGATACAGGCGGCACGTTGCGCTCCGCACGCTGCCAGCGCGAGAGTCCGCTGGGAATAGTGATTGTGACACCAGCCGTACCTGAGCCGAGCCGGGTCAAAGTGAATGATATTTACTTCTTAATTATACGTCAAAATAACACAGACATCAGCACACATGCAGCGAACATAACACAGCCGGCGAACATTATCTCTGCATCTCTGCAAGAAACACAAATGACCTGCACGTCTGTTCTCATTTTGACCAGCATCTTCTCAGCTCTCAGTTTCCACGTCTGTCCACACCATTTTAGTCTACTTCTATTCGCGAGTTTGTAAGTTGTTGGTGCAAATGAGGTGCAGACACCTTGCCGTACCTCGTGACGCAGGTGCAAGGTGTTACATGAAACATAAAAGGTGATTTGGAGCAAGACGCGTAAAGACTTAGACAGTGTGACTTTTCCCCACTCCCACTCTTTTCTTACCAAACAAGCGGTTCCGTTCAGAAGGAGCAAGATGAAGCTGCGGTTGGGACGCATCATTCCGGCGCGTAAAACCCACAGCTCCCCCTCCCCGGTAGCAAAAAATAATAATATAAAAACTCCCGCACACGGGCTTTTCCTCCTTCAGGAAGATGTTCTTTCTCCGGCACCGGATCCCTCTCGACTGACGCACGGTCCCATGTCCAAGGCAGGCTAAACTGCAGCTTCCACAAACCTAAAAAAAACCCGCTGGAGATCACTTGGAGTCCCCCTTTTTTTTTGTCTTTTCTTTTGAGTCAAATTAGTTGGGGTATGAGGAATCCATGAATATGCAGTAGACTGTTATCATCCATGCAAACAAATACAGAGATCCCAGTTCAAAGTAAAATGGGTTGACTGGGAAGTGTGTAGATCATATCTGCTCATCGGTGCAAGTGGAGATCCTGGAGTGAGGGAGCTGCAGCCTCCTGCAGAAACTGAGCGATGCTGTGACTGGCAAGAGCGAACACACGTTTTAACATTTTCTACTCTCTCTCTCTCTCTCTCTCTCTCTCTCTCTCTCTCTCTCTCTCTCTCTCTCTCTCTCTCTCTCTCTCTCTCTCTCCCCCCTCCCTTACTCCCTTATCTCTAGCTTTCTCCACCTATCCAGCATCTCCTTCCTTCTCTCTTCCAGCCACTTTCTCTGATCCCATCCACTCAATTCTTTCTGCATACAATCAAAGAAAAAAACAATTAGAATGAATAACCAGTAGCTACCCAGCACTAAACATCTGCTACACTTGTATGAGTGCATCTGCCTCTATTCTCTATTCCCTAACAAATGTATCTGAGATCAGTTTTGCAGCCTGACACTAATCCACTGACGACATTGTGGGCCTTTTTTCATCACTAAGCTCATCATTGTGGGTGGGTGAAAATCATTGATTTGGGAAAAGACTGGGTCTGTTTTCACACTGTGCTTGTCACAACACAAATAACTCATGTGTCATATGGTAACGAGGATGTTAAAGCTGCAGCTGTAGGAATTTGTCATAAAGCCTGATCCTCACATATGCTGTCACCTGAAGCATGTTACAATCAGATTGTTTGTCCTCCCCACAGGTCCGCCTGTGATCCGGAGCGCCTGCTGAAGAGTATCGACGTACTCTCTGAGCACCGATGAACCAGTGACCGTCACCTCAGTGGGGTGTGATTGATAAAGACTTTCCCCAATATTCCCCAGTTCATTAGGAGCAGGTTAATGGAGTGAAATGCAAGGTATCACTACGCAGGTCCCCTGGCTCCCACCAGCTCCATTTCTGCTTAATTAGACTCATAGATGAGTTTCTCCCGCTCTCTCCATCTCGCTGAGACTTTCCATTTGCTCTTCTTCCCCTGCATCTCTCTTCAATCTCACAGATAAGGACCTGAGGTCTGTATTTCTGTCCGTCACCAGGTCAGAAACTTTTCTATCAGTGTTATTTGTCTTGGATCAGCCCATTTGAAACCCTCTGATCTGGTGTTTTTTTCTGCACCTGCTAATAATGCATGAGGTGTTACTTGGTGTAAAAGGGTTAATTGATCTCAGTTCTGGGGTTAATTGGCTCGACAGGCCAAATGCTGAGGGACCTGACCCCTGGAGGTGCAAGGTCAGAGCTGAGGGGGTCACCGGAGGAGACGAGGCCCATGTCAATCCAGTGCGACTAAGACATCAAAGAGATTGGCTGCAGGGAAGTCTTTAAAACGAATGCTCTCTTCCAACCATCTGACTGTGTGCACACACACACACACAGATTCTCTGCTCATTATGATGCAGGAGATGCTGATGAAAGATGGGAATGAGCTCATCGACTTATGAGGTTGCTTGATCTCTCTCTCTCTCTCTCTCTTTCTTTTTTATTAGATTATTTCAGAAGCTAAACGTGTCTCTGTATAATGCGAGCCAGTCTCTTGAGTTGCCCAGGGTATCAGGGAGCTCTCTGGGAGAGCAAACAGCAGACCTATAAAGGGAGATCCGCTCCCCGGCCCACAATCTGAAGAAACAGCAACCATAATAAAACGCCTTTTAAAACGGAGCACGTTCATTCATACACACACACACACACACACACACACACACACACACACACACACACACACACACACACACACACACACACACACACACACACACACACACACACACACACACACACACACACTTTCCCTCCTGCACATAATTATAGGGCCATAACTCAGTCTGTGTACTCTCTGGGGAACAGCCAGACAAGCGGCTGCTATTTTTTACTCACTTGGAAAAAAAAAAAGCAGCGAGGATGCTAAGATACCCATCATTTGACACCAGGATCGACTTATCTTAATGTCGTTTCACAGACAACTCACATCAGCATGACAAATAGGAATGTGTGTTTGTATATTTTCTTTTTATTCTGATTTCCTGCCAAACACCCAACAATTGTGCTCAATCATTGTATTGCTTGACACGTAATCCTATTTCACAGTGTAATTCAGTTTGAATGAGGAGCTGCAGGCAACAGACAGCCTGGTGAGATGTCAGAGTGCCGGGCTGGAGGCTTTATAGATGAGTATGGGCTGCCCTCTAGTGTCTTTAGTCTCTTCTGCACCCACAGGATGCAGGCAGAGCTTCAGCGGTGGTATGGTACTAACGGGTGACCGAGGTCATTTAAAGGGTCAGTTCACCCAGATATCAAGATATCTCATGTATTTGGTATTTAAGCATGCAAATAGTTTTGGTTTTATTTATCCAGGTTTTATGGAAGCCCTGAGAGGCAAGTGAGAGAAAATTAATGTTACATAACCCTTTTTGTTGTACTTGTTCTTAAGTCATGAACACAGGAGATGAACTTTATCAGAAAATGCTTTGCCAGAATTTTCTTTTTTCACTTGCCTCTCTGGGCTTCCGTAAAGTTTTGAGATATACAAACTCTTTCTACCAGCCGAAACAAAAGGAAGTGGATTTATTTTAGGTTTTGGTAATTACAGAATTGCACATTTACATTTTATCCCCAGAGAACACATTCTACTGTTTTCTTAGGGATTATGGTAATCTGGCCTGCATCCAATGTCCGCTTTACAGTCGAAGAGGGCTCAAGACTGTCCCACTGTGACATCCCCGAGTGTTTGAGGGCTCTCTGGTTGAACACCTTCATCATGTTCCCAACTCTGCAAAATGTGTTCAACCCACAGTACAACGTTAAAATAACATTTACTTTAACGTATGAAACTGTGGAGTTATTTAGTCCAACTGAAGGCGACAGTTTTTCTTCTAAACAAACAGTGTGGAGATTAAAGTTTGGTGGGACAGTGGAACGTGACCCATTTCTTTTGTAGAAAGTAATTCCAATTAAAAACGGTTCACAGGATTACTGCGAGTAGACAAGACGTTGTTTCTGGAAAGTCACTTTGCTTTAGATGTTTTAAAGTGTAATTTGTAAGTGCTGTAGATGCATGCAGAAAGGTCACAGACTATTATCTCAAAACCTGGTGACCAGTAAGTAAGGAAATAAAGGTATTATTTCTTGTAATTTTGGGTGAACTGCCCCTTTAATTTACACACACTGGTATTGTGTACACACTGATTCTGTTATTTTATTGCTCCAGTAGAGAGAGAGACCATATGTGCCTCCTACTTAGTCTTCCAGATGGTCATATCATAAATATCAAACATTAGAATTATTCATTTTGGTGACTTTTAGTTTTTTTGGATGAAGGATGCTGCTCCAACAAAATACATTGTGGCACAATCTCATAATGGAGTGTGTCCCCAGTGAATACATCTGGATTTCTATAAATGTTGAGTCGGTTACTTAGACTGTATTGGACCCACGATGTCATCTTTCATAATACAAGGGATTCCTAAACCGTCTGTCTGTCTCTGTCCTTCTTTATGGCAAATAGTTGACGATGGATATAATGGCCATTATCTTTATTGTATTTATTTTTGTTTGCATTTTTCTCATCTTGCAAATGATACTAATATTTGCTCATTGATCTCACAGTGCCGATCATATGTGATCCACATTGTTGAACACTTCTACACGTATCCACATGTGATTGAAGAGTGAGGAATGATCCTGAACTCTCGCCGCCACTAGGGGGTGCTGTAATCAAAGGAAACTCGCTGGAGTTAATGAGCACCTCTGGCTCTGTGCAGACTCCTCCTGCATGCATATCAATAACCATCCATCAAACATGTGAGACTGATGTCTGACAACATGAACAAAGTGTCGTGGCAGTGTTTTGTTCCCTGCGACCGTTTCCTCCATTGTGAGGAGCACATTAGCTGGAAGGAGAGAAATCCATCTATTTCTGGCTGGTGTTCCTGGTTTAGGACATTATAGATCGTATCAAGCTTCAAGTCTGGAACATATCTATCTTGTTTCAGTGTGACTCAATCTGATGTACTGCACCATCTGTATACCACAGTTATAGCAGGAGAGGGGGAATTTACTGTAAAGCAATGTCAGATTAACACCAGCAGTTACTTTCTCTTTCTCTGTCCCAGCTTTTTCCCACCACACTCTTCTTCTCTGTCTTAATCTTTTATCTCCAGAGATATAAATATATGAGGCACTTCAAGCTAACAATGGACTGATTGAATCTCCATGAGCTTCCCTGTGACATAGCAGTCAATCACTGTGTCCTCAGCTAATCAATTTCTTTCTTGAAGAGAGGACGGGCACAATAACAGGTCATGAGGGAAAGTAGGAGTGATGACACACACTGGCACTGGAAATATAGAGGGCCGAGGGATGAAGGGAGGTTTAAATGTGGATTGAGGGATGAAAAGAGGTCCGGATGAGTGGAGGAAAATCAAATCTCCAGCTTTGGGAAGGTCTACACACTCAGAATCCATTAATCCTGCACGTATCCCCCTTTTCTTTATGTTTCATTTCCTCCTTCTTCCTTGAGAGTAAGAAAAGAAAGTATTTTGTTTTCTATTTGTTTGGCTTTCCCATAGTCACCAATATTCTCTTATCAACTGTTAAATCATTAAGTTTTGAATATGGCTTTTTTTTAATGCTTTTGTATATTTTCTCTCCCTCGTTCCCGCTAAAACATTTTCATTCTGCTTTTAGCTTTGCCTTGGGATCTGATGTGACGTTTAAAGGCACCACAGAGGGTTAATTGAGCTGCAGGAGGGACACTTGGGACTTGTCAGCTTTATAATTTTCCCTCTTTCTTTACTTATTGAAACGGGGTGGATTACTTCCAGACCTTGAACAGAGTCTGCTTCCATCCAAATGTTCTTCCAAATCTTCTCGGCGACGCTCTTTGTGGGGCTGCAGGGAAGGATTGTTGGCCAGCTCGTCGGTCCAGCACTTTAATATCTTTACAACAAATTGGTTGTTTGCTAAAAACATTCATGGTTACCAGAGGATGAAAACTGTTCCCCCTTTACATTTAATTTATTGTCACAAATAAGTCAACACTTCTCAACAATTGCAGTCCTAAGGGAGGGGCAAGGGGGGCCAGTGTCTCCGTAATAACAATAAGCTCCTCATAGTTATTTATGGGCAGTGATAAATAAAATGTACTTGAACTTTTATTGAGTTGGCTCTTCTTGTGTTTATTGTATGTGTATTGTTAGTCTTTTGGAGAGCTAAACGCTATGGGGGTGGTGGTGACACCCCTAAAATGACATGTGCCACATGTGTTTTTTTTTTTTAAAACATGATCGCAAATTAATTGGCTTTAAATTTGCATCTTGATTTAAAAATGCCTGGCCCTTTAAGAATCAAAGATGTTACCTGTGACGTCACTTTGTAAATGTTCATCATCCTGCAAAGAAACAAAGTTGACCTTAAATAGACTTTTGTTTAAAGAAAAAGAAAGGGTATGTCATGTACCTACAGTCCCCTAGCAGGAACTGAATTGGGATGTTAGTTAGTTGCGATGCACTACAAATATTTAGTTAATTTTTTTGGATGAATACGTAATATTATTCAGCTTTTTGTCCAAAAGATCTTTGAATAAGTTAAATCAATAAGTTTAGTTTTATAAAAGAGACCACATATGAAACAGCCCTCTTAGGGAAGGAAGACATAAATAGTGCAGGTGAGATATGAACTCACAATCTTTCTAATATTAAACAGTTTCTCTTCCCACTGAGCGGTCGGACTCTTCGAGAACTTCAAGGGTTTTGATGTTTTTTAATTTGAGCCAATTTCTATTAAGGGTTTTAAATGGACTGTCTGCATGGTGTAATAAGGAATCCCGAATGTCAATAAGGAGGAAACTATAGCTATATAACATTGTTTTTAATCAAATGTTTGTAGAAAAGTGAATTTAACAAGATTCATTCATATTCAATTATAAATAATTGTAGTAATTTCATGTAAAAACCGACCTCGTCTTTGATTGGCTGCTCAAAGCTCTGCGTCAGAGAGATGTTAGCGAGCTAGCTAAGCTACACGTTAGCTAGGAGTACAAAATACATTTGTTGTTATATTAAAACGAGAAAGAGTGGAAGATGACTTTGACTTCACTTGGGAACGTCTTGTATTGAAAGAAAAAGCTGAATGTTAGTTCATACTCTAAGACCTTTTAGTATGATTGTTTGGACATTGTGTCATGGTCAAGGTGTGTGCCAGCTCATGTCCCATATGTTGTCTTTATGACCATGTGTGATGATAATAAGCCATGTTTGACCCCACAGTCTGAGGGTCTTGCAGTGATAAAAACAGATATTGATTCTATAATGATGCTCAAACATTGAGCTGGTTGTTCACACATGAAACATATAGATTAACGATTTACTAGGAGAAAGCCTGGTAGGTTAGAGAAAAGCTCCTTATCAGGATAAACTGTTGCTATGCAGCACTTCATTTTATTGTACAGATCATTTGAAACTAGTTTTTTCAAATATGTTGTAGGTCATTTATTTTATTTTATCAATTTATGTTGGTGTTTTTTAATGTTTATTTGTATAGAGTGTAGTGATTGTTGTCTAGTGAAAGGGGTTGGTATGTGTTGTCTACAACTACTAACATGTTATAGCACATAGCATTGATGGTTGCATTAAGGTTGTGAGCATAACGTATTGTTTTGTGCTTTATAACAAATTAATAAATGTTTTCTGTGGCTTCTGATTGCTTAAAAAAGAGATTTTGTGTTTGGGAGGTGGGACTATGTTTAGATGCAAGGAACTTTGACACTGTGAGAAATTGGAAGTGACCAAGAAGATTAATGCAGTAAGAAATATAACTTTTGCGAAAGTTTTATGGGGTTAAGCCAATCTGACAAAGTCGAGCTGAGGCTGACAAGCTGACAGTGAGATGTCTGAAAATGACGATACAGATTTAGATAGCAACATGACCTACCATCAGGTCAAACTTTATATTGCTAGTGGTTACAATGTCAGACGATTTTGTTCTCTGCTGTGTAATAAGTGTCATCATTTCATACATTTATTATCATTGCTACAGACTTGTATTCCTTTACATTTAGTGTCAGAGTTGATTAATGTATTGCTCCAAATGTCCTTTCACCATTGATTGCAATTTTCTTGGCTGATTCCAACCCACCAATTTTCTGACAATTTTCTTTCTTTGTAAAAACTATAATTGACAGCATACACGAACATTTTTGTAACTTTTCTTTCATGGTCAATTTTAGTTGTATTCATAATAAAGCATTGACTATTAAATAACTTACATTTTCTCCAAGCTCTAAATATAAATATAATATATAAATAATATTAATATATATAATATATTAATATTAATATATATAAATATATATATTAATATATATATATATATATATATATTAATATATATTTATATATTTATATATTTATATATATATATTTATATATTTATTTATATATTTATATATATGGCAGAGAATAACCTGTTAAGAGTTACAATATTCTCTATGGGCTGAGAAAATTCCTGCAACCTTTTAGGCTAATAAAACTAAAAAGCCTTTGTAAATTGAATAAAATGCTTTGTCATCAAGACTAAAACCAGGCACAAGGGTTTTTTTACCAAACAAAACACTGTCATAGCTGCAAGACAACTTCCAATTTCACAGTGGCAACTCCTTTACAATGATATGAAAGAAAATCAAAATGACAGGAAAGTAGTTTTCATTAAAGCAAACAGTAAAGCAGACCTGAGTTTATATTGAAAGAAACTTGATCGCCGTAATAATCTGTGAACCTTTTTTTTTCAGTTTCAGCCAGAATGTGTCATCATCTGCTCATGTGCTTCTGATCAGTCGTGAGTCTCGAGTCTGCCGACCTGTCCACAGCTCATGTTTGGATCCGGGCTTGTTTAAAGGTGTTAGTACCTCAGGCTGTTTGTTTTGGGGTTTTGACAACATGGGGGGGGTGAGAGTGACTCATTCTTAACACCAGTGGATTTCAGCTTTGGCACCTTCCCACTGCCTATGTTGTTTAACCTCACTCTTAATACTTAAAATAAATATCTCGGGGAGCCCAGAGAGCCCGTTTAGGATTCCCCACTGTGAGCCATGATGGGGTTTCTTTCAAACTCCCTCTAGTATCAATCGGAGGACACAGTTTAAACCGATATGGCTTTTAATGTAACCTTTGACCTTAAACAACCCAGTTGGTCCGCTTGTAAACATTTCCTGGAGCCATGTATCACGGCAGAGAGCCTCAGGGGCGCAGCCTGAATACATTTGTATTTTTGTCAGATGCCTTTCCATAGGAAATCTATTAACACTGGGGTTTACTCAATCAGCATGAGTGATGTCCATCACTATTGGTTAAGCAAAGCCGGAAAATAGAAGCTGTGTCACGAGGTCATGCTCCAGTGTTCCCTAATTAAGTTCACTTTTGGTTGTATTTTCAAATATTTCTTTGACAACCGGTTATATATACATTATATAAAATTCCACGTTGTGAGACATTACCCAGGCATACGTAAGGCATATTAATTACTCACCATATTGAATGAGCAGCCTACTTGTTGCTATCATTGTGGCTAAGATATGACAGACTGGGTATTTTCTCAATATGATCTGGATATTCTTGATATGATAACGTGTGTATGTATTGATTACACCTGATACCCGCATAAAACAAATGGAAACTTTGTATGTCCCTGGATCAGACTGGTATGCCAGTGTTCAGAAATGCTAATGCTACAATGATAGCAACAGGTACTCATTGGCCTGGTTAATGTTCCGTGACATGTGTATGGACTAATGTGTGGTCGTGTTCTGCTATTGAACATAACATAATACAAGTATTGCTTCGTTAGTTGGCTCTAAAAAGTTATCGATTAGTCAGACTGGCTTTAGACGAGAGAGACTTAACGTTATACACGTCTTTATTAAAGACAGAAAATACAAACTTACTGCTGTGACATTCTGACATACTACTTTCAAGTTGCAACTGTGTATGCGGGTGGAGCACGGGCAGCATGCCACACTCGGCATGTGCCACTGAACGATAACGGCAAACCATTAGCCACTTTTCGATCCCGGTGAAGCGAGTTTTTTAAGGATTGCTAAATGAAATCCCACGTTCAGAGAGTCTTGCCAACTTCTTATCACTTCCCTGAGATAAATGTTTCCTGACTTCAGAACTTTGGCTGGAGTGATGCTGTGGCTTTTGTAGTTTCCACCTTTGACTTGTAAGAGGAAGGATTAGATTGACAAGCAACGGGGGGGGGGGGGGGTTATGTTTGTCATAATTAAGTCTCCAGTGTGGCAGCAGAGCGCCGCGGGTTAGCCTTCAGAACTAAATTAATACGGCCATGAGAAGTCGTCTGTTCCAAAGACACAAAAACTACTTTTCTAAAATTGCTTTGTTCATATTTGTTAAACTCTTTGATCTGTTCCGTGTGTGTTGACGTGAAAAGTGACCGCACAGTCGGTGTCTCTTTATTCTCCATGCCTTTTATAAATCCATCTGAAAGCTTGTATTAATTATTTAAAAATAGTGAATGAATGGCAATTTAAATCCATTAAATTTGCCTTATTATCATAATAAAGATGACGGGTAATATTAGGGCTGTCGAATTAGCGCGTTCATTTCGATTAATTAATCACAGAAAAATAACGCATCAAAAAAGTTTACGCAGATTAATCGCGCTCTTAGATGCCACCTCAACGCAAAGCACTTAGCAGCTAGCTCGGAGCTAGCTAGCACCGCCGCTGATGCTAAAGTGAGCGACCCGTCTCGTTAAGGTGATCAGGCGTTCAGACGCAGAATGAGTCGGTCTACCTGAGACACATTAACAACTCCATCACCAAATGTATTGCACTGCAGGAGGTAGAGGACAGGGGGCTAACGGAGGCTTTACACATGGCGTCAAATGACACAACTTTTAAGCCACAACATATTGTTTATTGTGCAATGAAAGATGTCATGTCAAACTGTTGGTCGGTGTTGTCTAAGATAATTGTGGCATACAAGACATTGGAGAAATAGTATTGAAATAAAAGACATGTTGACAGTTTATAATGCTACTCATTGATTCACTCATCTTCCAAAAATCCAATATTGATACATGCGATTCATTTAGATCAATTTAGATTAATTAATCACAAAGCTTGTAATTATTTTTTTAATCGCTTGACAGCCCTAGCAATAATACATTATGACAGAAAATGTTAGTCTAACACAATACTGCTGCTTACCTTATCATCACCTGGAAAGTGTGCGTTTAAAGGAGAATATGAGCAGAATTTAGAGTTATGGCCCATTCACTTGTAACTCTGGTCTATATTTTAGTTACGTTGCAATGCTGTTACTGGACGCAGTAAATTAGTAATACAAAAAACTTTGATGTAATAAAATATAGACTTTAATTTGCTTCTGTGAAAGTTATTTTTCATCCTACATGAGATTGTTTTAAAAGTAAACTTTTTGAATTAGGAAAGTACTCTTGGACTCTATCTTTGACGATACTGAAAGCATTTTATAATCTTGTAAAGTCCCAAGAAGAGAAGGATGTATGCACTTTAAACACACCAAAGGTTATTAATAAAAGTCATCACATAATGGTAATCTTTCATCTCACCTTTTTAAAGGCTCATCCGTCACCAGGCCCTCTAACGTGCATAATTATAACCCAGAGAACAAGTGAGGCTTTGTTGTGGTCATTGTATCTTCTGCTCTTTTGTGCTCCGCCCTGATAACAGAGAGGCCTGCAATATGTCTCAACCTATATATACTATAAGGTCTTCCTTTTAAAGATAGTGGAGGCACGGCAGATTGTTCCATATGGTCTATATGGTGTTATCAGAGGGAGTCTTGTGGTCCTGATGTGGCGTCCTCGAGTTACAGTTCTTTTTAACTTAGATCAAAGTGGAGGACCATCAGCTGGGATGCTCTGAGCATCAGCCGCACAGGGAAGGTCATGAGGCGGGGCTGCTGGGAAGGTGTCCGACTTCAAGGCCTTTGAGCAGGGGCCTTGCGTCATCCACCATTGTGAGGTTGGCCAGCCTGTTGGGGGAGCTACAGGGTGAAAACAGCAGGGTGCCCTCAGGGATATGAAGGACAAGGACCTTTTGATGTGGGTAGGGTTGCAACTCTGTGGCTGTGTGACCCTCCCAGAACCCCACCCTACTTCTACACATCACATATGGACACCTCAGCACTGTGGCTCCCGGTACCAGGCAATGTAACCTGAGAGTGGCTATAGCAGCCTGTCAGATCCCTGATGGAGTCTTCCCATTGGTCCAAGCCAGAAGCGAGCGTGACCCCCGTGGAGCCCTGGGGTCGAATATGTTTCTTAGAATGATGACAATTGGATTAGTGTCTTATGGAGACCAGACGGCCTTGGGATCCCATAAACACAGACACATTCACACAGGTAGACGCAGCCGGGGAGCACTTACACATCCTAAACGCACACGTTTTAATTTCCCCCGTTATTATCAGGCAACAACAATGCAGCTCATGAAGTCCATGATATCACCATTTTGATTTCAGTTTTACGATGGAGGATCGATACAACTGTACTTATGTGTTTTCAATGGATGAGTCATCCAGTCTGCCGTGCTGCCTATCTTTAGCCCTGCATTTATTTTTCAGCACAGTTTCTTTAAGTGAACAATCTAGCAGCAGACACACACCTTCTCTTTAGGGAGACATATGGAAACAGTGCTTTATACTTCTGCTCCCTCGTGCCCTTTTTCCTCTTCTGTCTTCCTCCTTATTTTGCTCCCTCTCTCTTGCTCTTTTCCTGCTGTCCCTTCCCTCTCTCTTGAGTGGATGAGGGCACTCCACCATCACTTTTGCAGACTTAAGAAAAGATGATTAGACAGATTCAATGTCAGTGGAGCCAGTTTGGTTGTCCGGTCAAATCATTTTGCATAATTTGTGTGCATTTAAATACTTGTGTGCATGTCGTACGTGTGTGCATTTGTATGTACTGTACATACATGTGTGTTTGTGTGTCTGTGTGTGGTCATATAAGTGCATTTAAGCATGTGGCTGGCTCAGAGGAGCAGTGGTGCATACACTACCATCAGTCAGAGCCCAGAGCCAGCCCTGCTTTAATGGCTGCCATAATTAAAAAAGCTTTTAGAGGAGGGTGTGCCACTAAAGGAGGCAAAGTGGGGGCGGAGCTGGGCTGGTTGGTGTTGCAGATACTTGTGCCAAAGATGGCAGACTTTTCTTTTTCTTCTGACTGTGCCTACTTTTTAAGCTCACTCAAGAAGTCTTGTTAGACACTAGAATGGCTCTTTTTTTTTTTCTTCTGAAAATGCATGTTGAAATATTAATTATTAATACTTCACATTTCAGGTTTAGCGATAGAAGTAGTGTTCAAATCATTTACTTAAACCCACGATAACTAATTTTTAGCCGCTTGGAGGCAGAACAACTAGTTTTGAAGACGACATTCACATGATATTACAAACGTGTTAGCAAAACGTTGCTTATTGCCATTGTCCTTAATTTGTGTGGGCACATGATGGATATAAGTCCAATATTCTCTTATAACTCTGCTTTTGCTCTGGTCTTTTATTGCTGTGCAGGTAGTATACGCTGAGTTTTTAGAGCTGTTTCTGAAAACAGCTGCCTACTGAAGCTGAAAACGACGCTAAGGGAGCAACGACAGTGAACCAGAACAGTAAAGCTGAAACTCGCTCTGAAGCTGTGGAACGCCGAGGGCAGCTGCAGACGACCCTTTTCACAATGTCACATTGTTTTCACATTTTCATCTGATAGTTAAAACTACAAAGGTATTATCCCCAAAATGTAACTAAACCTGTTGTCATGTCAACACATATAACCTGTGCGTGTGGGAGTCTATTACATATTGTTTAGTTGTTATTACTGATGCATTAATGCGTAGGTAGCAGTACACACTTACTGGTTTAATCTCTAACAGATCACGTATTTTATAACCTCATCATAGATTTTGTACCAGCAAAGTAACTATAGTTCTTAGATACATTAAGTGTAGGAAATACTGTATTTGGCTCTGAAATGCAGTGAAGTAAAACATATAATGTAGCATAAAATTGAAATACTCAAATAAATACCTCAAAATTGAGCTCAAGTTAAGTATTGGAATAGATGTACTTAGTTACATTGCACACCTAGTAATGTACTGTAGAAGGAATGATAGAGGCAGCTGTCTTTCATACAGTCTGTAATGTGTCTTTTCTTCAGCGTGAAGCTCCTGTGGAGAGTCAGGAAACTCATGCTGATGTAAAGAGGAAGATGGAAGTGCTTCAGGCTGTCTGCAGCACAGACCTCAGTAAATGTATTAATTAATCCTACACAAGATGTTACCAAGAGGTCATCGTGATGTCCACTGGCCACAAATGATTCTACTACTGTACATCTACTTCATGTAATGATGCCGCAGCCTTGTTGCCATTAACTGCTGTGTTTACATGTCTAGAAAACATTTATTTGGCTGGCAAAGCTCTGTAACGTCTACACCATGTACGGGGATGGAAACAATTACACGTCTCGGACATGCCCCCAAGAGATAACGGCGCACGACTCTATCCTAAACACGCTGGAAAGCATAAATATTCATAAGAGGCAGAGGGAGGCTGGATTAGATGAGGATATAAATGGATTCTGGAGTTTTCTTTATGTTTGAGTCGGTATACTATACAGAAGTTCATATTACATTTGTCTGGCTCCAGCTAGGAAATGTATGTAAGCCAATTTAGACTATTATTTATCAAAACCAGGTTTGTGATTGAAACAGTTTTGCATTGGTTTGGTTTCACACAGTAAAGGTAACGCTGTAATCCAGTGTGGAGGCGTCCATAAGCTGTGTGAAAATAGGTTTTGGACGTGTGGTTGTGATTAGCAAAGGTCCTTAAACTCCCCCAGGTTGTGAAAACATTTGAAAACACTTTTCATTTCCTTAGCTTGAACTGGAGAGCATCCCACACACTCACACACACGCATACACACACACACACACACACACACACACACACACACACACACACACACACACCTCTCTCTTCCCTATGAACGTAAATGATCCCGCTCTCTGACAGAAGTCCAGCGGCGCAGACCTGCTTTGCCGTGACCTCTGGGGTCATATCAAGGAGGTCTGAGCCTGGTGAGTAAAACTACTGTGCCCTCAAAGTTTATCTCCACTGAACCTATTGAATATCACCGAGGAGGGAAACATCCCTCTGTTTACTGCTGCACCCGGGGGTGAAGGCAGCAACTTGGGGGAGAAAGTGTGAGTCTTGGGTTCAGGCGCAGGTCGGAGTTAAAGAAAGAGGTCGGAGTTAAAGAAAGAGGTCGAGGTTAAAAGCCTGTGCGTTTAACTGCTTCTACCTTCACATGGAGTGTCTTCACTCACATGTATTTACATTGAGCTACAGCTGACAAGCTCGTAAATGTACCCATGATGCCAATCTGCAGAGTTGTAATGATAGTCTTTATACTTGCATGTACTGTACATGTGCATGCTGCATATATTCTCATGGTTTACATCATAATGTAATTTGTGCAGTTGTATAGAATGTTTAATCCCACTTCTTGCTCTGCTGTTGCTGTTTTTTGATTGTATCTTTTTAAACGCTGCTAGAGTGACCCTTTAATTCCCTGTGGGGATCATTACATTTTCATTTTAACTGAGTGATTGTCATGCAGTCGGTGGGGTGTATGGGTGAACTTGACCCCTCTGTCTTGCTTCACAAATGGGAAATGGGTGGAGGTGTCAAAGGGCCCGGGGCAGACAGAGTCTCCTGTTCTCAGGCCCAGGTGGGGGCAGAGGGAGTCTCTGGGCTGGTTCTTGTGTTCAGGAAGAGAGCAGGCAGGGGCGCAGGATCTGAGCAATTACACTATTTGGGTTACAGGGGAGCTATTTATTTGCGCGGTTTGACATGTTTCTGTTGACTGGGGGAGCTGTGCAGTAAGGAAAACCGATAGCGCTGAAGTGTATTTATTTATTCTGGAGGCGAAGCAGCCAAACAGAAAAAAAGACTGAGAAAAGGAACTGCAAATTAGAAAGTTAGAAAGCACACAGAGAGTGAGAGAAAGACAATTTACTGAGTTTTTCAAAGAGGTGGGCCTTTCCTTTTGTCCCAGCATGCTGTGCACTGAGTCCTGTGGAGTTGTGGGTGGTAGAGAGGACATGTCCTCCATCTGTCTGTACAACTGCCCGGACCACAACACGATGCTGGCTTCTGACCAATGATGAGAGGAGTTATGTTTTGTTTTCATGGTTCAGTACACAATCATAACATCTGACTTAAAAACCAAAAGATCACAAGCAAAAGCCTTTCTGTATAATAACCTTGAGTTATCAACTCAAATCAATTATTTAACCAATAATCAATTACTGTTATTGTTACTTCTGTGTCTGCGTAGCGCTTCCATTGCTGCAGGATACATTATGCAGGAACAGCTCAACAGTAGCACTCGATATCTTTTTACATTTGGAAACAATAAGTGTTTGATTGAGAAGAGAGGTGGACAAATGCAGACTTCTCCTTTCTTTCTATTGCCTGTTGATTGTTCCTGCTAAACTGACAACTGACAGTAACAGATTCTATTAGCTGCAGCTAATTAGGATTATTAAGTTAAAAGAAACACAGTCCCCAGCTGACTTTTTAATGGTTCCAGCTTACTCGAATCTTGTCAAAGGGTCTTAAATATGTACTTGATGGCTAAATGTACATATTATTGTACTGGAAGAGTGAGGCTAAAGCACAATCCTCAGCAGCTGGGGTAGAACACGTGGAAATAAAGCAGCATTGGTCTTCTTAGTGTAGCGCTAGAAGGTCTGTTGTGAAAATATAGATTTCCTTCACAAAATGAAGTTTTGTTTTTCATATTACTGGTGGCAGGAAATCAAGAAGTGAAGAATGAATATATTTATAGAAGGCGATCCAAAGAAAGCATGGCTCCCCAGCATCAGATGTTTGGTCTCTTTAAGCATTACAGGATGCATACTGTACATCAGCACGCTGTCGGCAGCTTACTGATGCATCACATGAGTTCTGGGGAAGTTCAAACCGCTTTTGCGAATGTTGCACGTCACTGTCACTTTGTAGCTGCTGACATGCAAAGTTGCTCAGTATATTTTTAAATATCATGTTGTTGATTTTATCCTCCAACAATCCCCAGCCTCCCTCTGGCAATGTGTGTGTGTGTGTGTGTGTGTGTGCGTGTGTGTGTGTGTGTGTGTGTGTGTGTGTGTGTGTGTGTGTGTGTGTGTGTGTTTTAACTCTGTGCTCAGTCCATATGTTCTGCTTTATTTCACTCTCTTAAAAAAACACAGTGCTAATGTTGACCATGTGCATACCTGGCAGGTATTTCAACCCTTGTGTTTTTGCTTGTTTATAATACATTTGGAAAATTTTACAAATAATATGATTATATATTATATTGTTTAATCAAAATATACGTACCAGATCCCCCTTGAGTTGTTCTCAGTCTATTCCACTTCTAATCCAGCGCTCATGAAGCTACAAAGGATATGGAATCAATAAAGCAAAGAGCGGTTATTATTCTCCAATATTATGAGCTCTTTCATATTCACAATTAACACTATGGTCAGAAGAAAAGCTTGTGTCTCTCATGGGGGCGGGGAATGGCAGTGCTGCCCTGCATTCCGCGGCGTGTCAGACATAAATGTGGCTTTATGAATGACGACTGCATCCATATCCTGCTGCGATGCCCTCCATATGGCTCTCAACACTATATTACAGGTGGATTACCTGCTGAGCAACATGACAGTCCAGGATATTGATTATTCTAGGAGAACTTTGAGGAGCATGAGTCAGCATATTTGCACTTCTGGTTCCCTGGTCGCCAAGTCGTTAGGATTTCAAAGTCAAAGGGTTTTCGGAGAGATGCCTGAAGCTCTTACGCGTCTTCTAAGAGCGGTTGATAACAAGTGTCAGGAGCGTTGGGGACATTAAACATGGACATGGAAACTCATCTACTCACTAGTCCACAGCCTTGTTGTGTTTATACTCATGCTCTTACAAACTATTCTATCTCAAATGTTCTAACTTATAGATTTATCAATATATTATGCTAAGAAGAAAGGCTTTTTTTAGAAGAGGTAAGCACTATGCTAGCCTAATGTTAGCTTAAGCACTATGTTAGCCTAATGTTAGCTTAAGGACTATGTTAGCCTAATGTTAGCTTAAGGACTATGTTAGCCTAATGTTAGTTTAAGCACTATGTTAGCCTAATGTTAGCTTAAGCACTATGTTAGCCTAATGTTATCTTAAGCACTATGTTAGCCTAATGTTAGCTTAAGCACTATGTTAGCCTAATGTTATCTTAAGCACTATGTTAGCCTAATGTTATCTTAAGCACTATGTTAGCCTAATGTTAGCTTAAGCACTATGTTAGCCTAATGTTAGCTTTTTACTTCTGGCATTTACGCATCAAAAATCATAAAAGTGGTGTTAATTTGTGAAGATTATCTTGCTGAACAAAACGTGTGAGTGTCATAAACCTTTGTTTGCAATAATCCAAAATCCAATGGCAAAATCCCATTAGCCTTATGTTGAGGGAACCAGGGTGATCTTAACTTCCAGACAGGCCCTTCAGAAATGTGTCATCCCTGCAGCAGTTGTATTGCTTATTTTAGATGGTGTATATATACAGTTTGTGGGGGAATATGTCGGGACACATGCCTGTGTTTCTGCTGATTTAAACCCGTCCTATTGTGCTGACTAATGACAAAGTGGTACGTGACTAGCCGTCTGATGGGAGTTCAAGTTGTTGTCGAGACACTTTGTCACCCCGAGACGCATTAGGTGCTCATGATGTTGATGGTGACTCACAAGTATGATTGATTATTCCTCATAGCAACAAAAAAACCCTGCAGTCTGGCTATGTTTAGAGAATATGAAGTGACTTTAGGGTTATTGTTTGATTGACTTCGGGGCATGGGGCCAGTTTATAGTTGCAGGCCATTCTTATCTCAACATAGTTCTTCTCGTTTGGCAGTAGATGCAGCACACGCACCATCTTCTGTCACGACCTTGTAGAAGCTCTCGCGAATACTTTATTTTCTATTCTTGGGTTGCGTCTGTCAGGAGTCAGTGCACACCGTAACCTGTAGCAGGTTCCATCTGCTGCATTCGGTGTCAATTCTGTGTTATTCACACAGCTGTGTGTTCACATCCTTTAGATCCAGACATGTTCTACCCTATTTTAGGAGAGTTTACAATGAACATTTCATTTGCATTCCTGCCCTCGTTTGACTGATGCTGACTAACGAGTGTGAACTTTATGAAGCCTAAACAACACAGTTATGCTGATCAAACAGCCAGCGAGACAGCTGTGTTTAACTTTCAAGGAAGTAGGTGCAACGTTTCTTTTCAGGTGGGATCATAAGAACAGCGTTGACATCTGTTAGGTTCCACATTACTTATCTTTATTGTATTACATACGCTGTTTCCATATTTGTTTTGTTTGTAGGAACCAGTGCTGTTATTCGTTTTAGTAAGACTTGAAATGAGCTCTCTGGTTGGTTGGTTGTAGTTGTCACTTAAGTTTACGACCCTCTTGTGTAGTGACTTTGTTGTCGATGCGACTGCCCGGTAAAGTGACACAGATCTGGTGTTCTAATGAAAAATGAAAAAAAAGTGCCATTCACTCTTATACAATCCAATTCCCATCTGGACCACATGGGATTATGCTACAAGATTGTATCCTGAGGCGTGGAGAATGTATTTTCCCATAGTGTTATTACATTTGGTCAAATGTAACTTTTCACTTTTGACAGTCCTCTTTTGGGTAAGGCAGAAAGAATGGAAAATACCATATTGGTTTTAGAGGAGACGCTTCAATTGTGTGACAACTGGAAAACATTTACCATAACTTAATGGAATTTTTAATATGTTTGTGTTGAGGGTGCTGGTTCTGGGGCTGTCGCTGGGAGGATGCCCCACCGGGACCGGTGGCCAATAGTTTGCTTTGACAGATCAGCCTCATCATTTGTCTCACCTGTCGGGCTCTCTGCAGTCAAACAGCTTGTCGTTCCAGATCTTGGTTTCTGAGTCTGGGAGATGCCAACACCAAGCTTCCTCCACCAAGGACCTAATGCCCAAATGTAATGAGTTCTTCCATGGCACATGCTACACCCTTATGAAATACATAACCTCCCTGGCAGGTGTAACAAATATAAAGTTAATTTAAGTCAGAAATGGTGTTGATGTTCTCGATTTTATTTAAGTTGGAAGCAATTCTCTGCACACACACGTCATTTTAACACCATTGTTTGTTTATATTGGCCTCGCACATGAGCTACATACCGGAATAACTCCACAACAATTTGAAATGTAAACATTGAAGTGTGAAATGTCACATGGGGAACTGACCGGACCGGAGCAGATCCTCTACACTTCAGAGACGGGTTGATTAAGCAGTCTTTCTATTTGCACAAAGAGTCAATATTTGACAAAGGAGCTGAAGGAATTAAGGCCTGCGGGTGTAACCAGGTGCTGAAGTGAAGTTTTATTTACAGCAGCACCTCCTCTCTTCACCTCCTGTAGGTCGAGGGGAAGATTTTCATCAAGGTGATTCATCATGAGTGACTCTCCCTCTACTCTTTTATCAGATGTTATTTGGGCCGAGGCCTCTGTCCTGCCCTGGCAGTCTCAGTGCCCTGCCCCATGATGGATAGGTCAGAGGTGCTGTGATTGCGATCCAAAGCTACACAAGCTCTCTGAAACAAACCTCCTGCTTCAACCGACACCAGAAATTCCCTCTGAGAAGTGGCATGAGCTATGTTCTTTGATACGGGTGTAACACAACCTCTCGTTACTCACACACGTTTTATTGCAGATGTAAATGAGAACGGCCCTGAACTTTAAATCTATCAATGTCACATCTGTGAAGGCTTGGAGAGTTTTTTCAACTTCGACTGACAAAGCAAATAATGCTGCGAGAGCGCAATGTGACTACAAATGAATGTCTGTTGCATTTTTGTTCAATACACTTATGCTCACCTATTTGTTTTCCCATCACTTGAAATAGGTGGACACGACCTTGACTCCAGCAGGCTGAGCCAATAGAGAAGGGGGGGGGGGGGGGGGGGGGGTGGTAAAGGCACACTGAGCATGGGTGGCCTCAAAAGTGGGATCGCAGTTAAATGAACAACTTGGGGAGATTTGTTTATGAATGTCAGGGAGTTTCTCTCTTGGCGTTGTGAGGGAGCAGAGGCCCTAATTTGTCTTGTTAATGCTTCTAATCCTGCTCCTGGAGATCGTCCGAGTCCTGCCTGTTGTAATGCCTTCCAGGCTGCTGTCAGAGGGAGGAGAAAATTATTTTTATTAATCTGTTTTCAGAGGCTCACTGGGTTCTGCTGTTGAGGGCTATCACAGTGAACGATGATCAGGCCGAGACAATAGGTTTAGGATCCGCATTAGAGCACCTAATGGTCCTCTCCATCTTCCACACTCACACGTATACATACACACATCATGCTCATAATGCCGTCATCCAAACCAATGCGCGCATGCACAGACAAAAGTACACATACAAATATTTCTGTCGGCATTTGATCACAAATTATGAAGGGTTAGGGTTAGGGTTAGAGGCGGGCGGGGGGGGGGGGGGGGGGGGGGGACATTAGACTTTTCATTCCTTTGTTTAAGAGAAAGCAGCCAGTTTCCATTACAGTCTTCTGTTTCTGTTTAAACGGAGCAAGGCGGCCAACCAAGACTCAACAGAAAGGAAAACAAAAGAAGGAAAGAAAGAAAACAAAACCCTCGGCTGGGAGCGTCATCTATTGTGCTGCCATTTGTCTTTGTCGAACATCCTCCCGACATAGACCCTTCTCTGTAATCCATATAATAAACTCACTTTGGGTCTAAATGTCTGCTCAATAGTAGAGTTCTGTTTGGGATAGTTGTAATTGTGTGCGGGTCCATTTACTGCGTTCGCCCTCAGCTTGTAGCCGGTCCAAGTTTGCTACAAAATAATAGATTTTATGACTTCTGTTGTGCTGATAGAAACACGCTGATGGGGCTGCTCTGGATGGATTAGCAGTATTATGATTTGGGCAGCTGCTTGATGGACGTGCTTACAAAGAGGATTGCTGCTGAACACTAATGACTGCTGATTATCTCAATTTAAACCACTGCATCATCCGCCGGAGTCATAAACAGCATCATGTTTCTGTGTATATAGACTGCTGTTTTGCTTGCTTTTACAGCATACCTTGCAGTGAAATAATCAAAAGATGTTTCTGATTTGGTCAGCAAGTCCCCCGTCCCCCCCCCCACACACACACACACTCGCCTCCCCTCCTCCCAGCTGTCTCCTCTCTCCTCCGATTCCCTTATGCTTTCACTTTTCCTCACAGGAAGTGATTTACTGTCAAACACATTCCAACAGCCAACCCCAACTACACACGCTGATCTATCCCAACAGACCCGGCGCTTTTATTTTTCCCACTTTCCCGCCTCCTTTCTTCTCGTGCCATGGTGAAGAAATCGTGGCTTCGACCTCTGTTTTCTTTTCTTTAGGCTCATCTCTTCATCAGGGTGTCTGTGATCAGCTGAGTGTGATCTGTTCTGGCCTCTCTGTGCTTCACTTGTTATTCCATCATGTGTTTGTCCTCATGTGTTGGCCTCGACATGGATTGCAGTGATTAGATGTTGAGAGAACATGGGGAAACTATGCATCTCACTAACGCATCATTTTCAACTTTACAACAAACATTTCTGTTTTTTTTGCTGCCGGTTTAAATAAATCACCTGTTTGATTTTGGCAACATGTAGAAATAGTTTATCACGATGTTATGGCATTTCCGAATCGATACTGATTGTTTCAACTGCGCAAAACTTCTTTTCCCTCGAAGTAACCTCCCCATGTCCTTTCTCTCTATCTTTGTCCCAACATGTTTTCTGCTCTTCTTCCTCCTCTTCCCTCCTGTCTCTGCATTCGAGTCGGAAACATCCTGTTCATGGCTCCATATCGACAAAGACGCAGCTGGTCTGGGTCTGCATGTGGGCCGGCTGCTCCAGCTATGTTAAGCCTCTCTCCTGGTTAGGCAGCTACGCTCTGGAGCAGATGGCTGAAGTGTTCAATTGGACTCTGCCATTGTACCCCTCGTAATTGGTACTTGTAACCAAGTGCCTCATTAATTATGCAAAAGCGACTGTTTTAATGCATGGTGATACTGATGTGTAATACTAATCAAGTGAGTGCTTTGCTGCATTATGCATTGGAGAATTTGATTTATTCGAATCGTGTGCTTGTACCTGGTTGTTTCGGGTCTGAATCCCTGGACAGAGGTAGGTGGGGAGCTGTCCTTAGTGAGCCCTTGAGAAAAGTGTTTTAGGTTTTCCACATGAGAGGATGTAAGTGTGTAGGACTGCAAACGTGGAAAAGTGGACTGGGATTTAGTGAAAACAAAAATCTGGGGTTCACGCTGATGCATCTTGTGTATGTTCTCCTAATGTTACATAATGTGTTGAGAAAGTTTAGAGTTTTGTAACTTGCAAGTCCAACATTTGGAGAAGAGATTTCCTATCTGACTGCAGCTGCTTTTGGTTATAAACTCACCTTCTTGTGCAATCATAGGGGGGGGGGGGGAGTTTAAAACGATGTGCACTTTCAGTAGATTGTAAACACACCTCAATATAATTGATGCTCTCGATGAAATCTACTGTGGCAAAAAACATAAATGTCTTCTGTGCTTTCTTCTATGATGGCTTTGTTGAGATGGAGTGATTACACAAAAAACCCCCACTGTGGTTTGAACATTTCTTCTTGTGTATGGAAGCAATTTTGCGAGGATAAAGTTCAGAACCAGCTAATCAGCTGGAGTGTGAAAAACACCTCCAAACCCCTCAACTGCTCTAGTGGAGCTGCTAAATGATCAAGTCTCTGGCTGCACTGAGTGTGGAGGGGTTTTTCTTTTCTCCGTGGGAATGTGAAGCAGGTTTGGTAGGAAGGTAAGCTGTCTTAACCTTCCCTGCATGAGTGAAGTAAAAAAAGAAAACACACAGAGGCAGTTCATGAAAGTCAAATTCTGCCTTCTACTTCAACTTAAATCCATAGTGTTCAGCGTATCCCACAGCCATTTCCCTATACAATACATCTGCTGGTTGTCACAACAGTCGGTCGTCCACTTTCAACATATGTGCGTTTGATATGGCGGCCGATTTGGTTGGTATGTAAACGGTTGTCACTGGTGGTTTGACCACAATTCAGACCACTGCGAAACATTACACCCCGGCCTGCAAACTCACTCGACTGGAGCTACCAGGTCTGAGCGCCGTGTTGGGCGCTTGTCTCCCGGGGTTGGGCTGGTATTTCAAGATGTTAGATTCAACATTATATCTTAATCAATCCCAAATACACGCGGTGATTTCATTAGTTGATGAAACTCAAATCCTTTCAGTTGTCTCAACGCTCTTAATGTCTCCTACATCATATAGCAGTCAGGTCAACTTCTCTTGATGAAGAAAATGTCAACATAACTGCATAATCCATCAAATCATAGAATGTTTTCCTATAATATTATACTGTATTGATTCCCACGTTCGGGCTCTTGTGTGAATGTGTATGTGTTTTCTTACTGTATGTGGATGACTGGGTGAGCTTGTGTATTTTCTTTACTGTACAGTGTATGGTGGGCACTGGTGGTGAGCGGAGGGGGGGGGGGGGATTCGCTGGAGTGTGACCTTGTTAAGGCTCTTGCCAGCACTCACCTCATGTGTTTAATGTAACGTATGAGGCCCAATTAGATCCTCGCAGGCGCTAATGTGACATGCAGCGTTTTGTATACAGAGTTCTGCCTCAAGAAAAAACATTGTTAACTTTAAAGACTGTGTGTGTGTGCGTCTATCACAGCTCTTAAAGGTTCCCTGTGGAGTTTCAACCTCTTGTAGCAGTTTTCTTTTTTTTATAGCACCCTTAATTTGGATAATGATGGCTTCTGAAAGTATGTATTCGCATGTGTTTTACTTACAGGAATAATTAAAGCAACTGTTTTAGTTTCCATATGGGCACCTCACTATCATTTTTAAGACAGAATTACAGAAATAAAGCTTTCCGCTGAAGTGGGTGTTACACAGTGGTAAGACATACACCACTTACACATGATTACATTACTTTGCCTATAAATAGAAATACGTTCCATTTAGTTCATTTTGCGTATCAGCACCCACGTTCATCAATAAATAAACTCTAATTGGTCAAATATTAAGCGTGTTATCAGTACTTAGTCTGATGTAGGATGCTGCAATTATAAACTGAAAGTGTCAGCAGCATCAGCAGCAGCAGCAGAGCAGCAGCAGAGCAGCAGCAGCAGCAGCGGCGGCAGCAGCGGCGGCGGCAGCAGCGGCGGCGGCAGCAGCGGCGGCAGCAGCGGCAGCAGCAGCAGCAGCAGCGGCAGCAGCAGCAGGCGGCAGGCAGCAGCGGCAGCAGAGCAGCAGCAGCAGCAGCACAGCAGCAGCAGCAGCAGCAGCAGCAGCAGGCAGCAGCGGCGGCAGTAGCGGCGGCAAGTAGCAGCGGCAGTAGCAGCGCAGTAGCAGCGGCAGTAGCAGCGGCAGCAGCGGCGGCAGCAGTGGTAGCAGCAGCAGCAGCAGCGGCAGCGGCAGCAGCAGCAGCAGATCAAAGTAAGTGCTCCACAGATCATCATTGAATATCTTTTCATGTAAAATGTCCGGTGTACACTGGTGTCCACACATTTACAGTATTAACCCGGTGGCAACATTTCCTCACAGTAGCATCCACATCCTATAATATTCAGACGTTGTCATGGCAACAACATGAATGACAAGTCGATGGTTCCAGGAGCACAAGTGAGTCATATTTCGAGCCCACGAGAAACGATCACAATGACAATGTGCGAGGCGAGCTTCCTTTTCTTGTTAGACTTGCTGCTACTGTATGATTCTAAGGGCCACAATCATTTTAAGTGTAACAATATCGTGTGCATCCTTTCTTGAGGCCACTGTGTGCTGACAGACTGCATCAATCAATCGCCTGTGGCCCAAAGCCAATTTTGAACTCATTTCCATTGGCAAAAACTAATTGCGTGACTGATTGCATGATCAAGGCTGAGCACAAAGTATTGACTCCTAATTAGCTTTAACAATAAAAACGTTTTCGCCCTCATTTACATTTTTTACGATAACAAAATGTTATTTCTGCTTTGCTGCGCCCGTTCATCTTGTCGAATTCAATGCACCGTAATTTGCATGAAAATACAGAGGTGGAAACCCCACACTGTGTCTTCAGCTATTCTTTCTCTCCATCTGTGATTGCAGGCAGTGACTCATCCCTGTGTCTGCCATGATGTCCGCTCTCAAGACACATACGGGGATGATTGTATGATTGTAGCTGTGGAGATATGATCACGCAGAACTCTAACTTTCTGACAAACAGGTTGGCATCGTGTCTTTGAATGAAGCTCTCTCTCTCTCTCTCTCTCTCTCTCTCTCTCTCTCTCTCTCTCTCTCTCTCTCTCTCTCTCTCTCTCTTCTCTTTCCCCTGGTGCTGCTTACAAGCATGTCCATGTTACCTGGTCAGTCTGTCTCATAGCAAGGTTTTGTCATTCTTACTCAGGTTGAAACACAGAAATCTCTAATGATGATTACTATAATTGCGTCTCAATTTGTCTGCCTCCATCTCCCCCCTCACCTCCAAAGCATCCATCCCTCCGTCCCTCCCCCACATTCTCAATAATCTGCCATCAGCAGACTTTCCCTGGGTTTTCTCATGCAATTATGCAAAGCTGTGTGTTATTGGTTTCCATGGTGACTTTCTAAGATAAACATCAAAGTATGTGATAGGAGAGCGGCTTATTGGTTTAAGAGATCTCGGGGTTGCTCTCATAATGTGTCCACATTTGACCTTTGACCCACCTTTATGTTCTTTAACAACACGGCAGACTGCGGTCGTGATCGTGGTTGAACGAGGAGACTCTTTCCCTCGTCGCTGTCCCGTCATCCTTCCACCCCCTCAATTCACAGTCTCCTCATACCTCACCGACATGAAACAGTCCCACCGCGTATTGATGGGGATGACAAATGACATGTTCCGCACATACGAATACGATTTTGGGAGATGCTTGAAGTTTCCCAACTCAGATTGAAAGATTTATAGTTGCATGTTCACAGGACAGCCTCTACTTCAGTTGTTTTACTGCTGTACTGTAAGTTAGTACATGTTTATTTATATGGAGCTTTTCAAAACAAAAGTGACAAGTGCTTCATATTTAAAACCTGTTTATTAATCTTATTTCTAAGCTGTTGGCCATCATTGCTATTGGCCATCCACCAAAGTAATTTCTGAGCTCTTACAACAGTGCTACAACGTTTGCCGTCAGCCAGAAGCAGAAGCGTTCAAACTGTCAAACTGCTTGTAAATAAACCAATAAACGGTTTATCAAGATGATTAAAACCAGTGGTTCCCAACCTTTTTCCTGAAGGGACCCTTTCTCATCGAGTAAACTGACGACCCCTGACTAAGTGTTTTATGGATATTTCATATAATATTCAATGCATAGTCAAACAATTTCAGAATAACTGTTAAACTGTACAATAAATCCAAAAAGTGAACGCAATAACTGCATGAAGTTTGGATTTTGAGCAGATTATTTCCTGTGAATATTGCCACAGATCAGTTTCATGTCATGTTTAAGAACTTTTAATACAAATCTGTCTGTATAATGTTTTATATATTGTTATTTTAACAATCATTCATACTTAATAAACTTCTTGTTTGGCAATTTCAATGTGTTGTTCTCACTGACGCTTGGCCGTTGTTCTGTTCGCTCATTTCTAATGCAGGACGAGGCTGTTTAGCAGAGAGGGAAGCAAATGTAAGTAAACATTGTTGCTATAAGGACACAATACATTCTATTTATTTTCTAAATGAAAGAGTGAAACGTGTCGGCCCGGATCACTGATGTGAAGAAGTCTCTCTGACAAAGTGCATGACCTCTGAGTGTTTTCCGTACAGTAACTCATTCCTGTAATCTACAGAATATAACCACAACCCTCACAGAGGATCAACCCTGCACTTGTTCGTCACAGTGAAAATCCCCTTCTGTTCTCCGCACACAGAGCGGCCGCAGTCCAGATTTCTCTGACAAGCCGATCTCTTCATGCTTGCATCTCTCCCCCTCTCTCTCACGCTGTCATATCGCCTTTTCATCACTTTGTGTTTGTGATCAGAGTGGCGTTCACCACCACTCTGTGGTGAGCTGATGTGGTTTCAGCCTCCAGACATCCTCTCAAGGAGTGAGGGCTCTGTCTTGTCATGTGATTTCCAGGCTTGTCTGGAGGCAGCGTGGGCGTTGGCAGAAAGCAAGAAAAGGGTGCAACTGGGTTAACTCATGCAACCCGTGGGTCGGCTGTGGTTAAGGCTTTGTGAACAACGCTTGTTAAATTGGCTGCTTCGACTGCCTTTTATCACACTTGTCTGCCAAACGATACCAACTCATGCCTGACCTCCACTCCCACCGTTGCACTCTCTCTCTATACCTTTTAACCTAGTGCTTCGGGAAACACGACCTTTAGTGTAATTACCCCGACTGCATCTCCCTCATTAGACTCCTGCGGTGGAGCCCATAAACAGCTGCAGTATGTGGCCCCCAGTGAGCCACACAGAATTCACCCTGGACTTGTCACCCACGCATTACCTAAATATACATCACATAGCTATTAGTCAAAACTCCTGGCCGTTATGAGCACAGGTTTGCAAAAAAAAGTGCTTGAACATCAAATTCAGAGCATGAATTATACCCAACAATCCTGGCAGAATGACTGTAAGCATTTTATTTATTTCACATCTACTGCCAACATCACCACCTCCTGAGTCTTAAAGCAGTAACATGTACAGTGTGTTCACTGACATCAGTCTGGAAATCTTGTTTGTGCATACATGCTTAATTGTCTCCAAACACCACTGCCAGAAGACAATGGAGATGTACTGCGAAGTGTGTGTGTGTGTGTGTGTGTGTGTGTGTGTGTGTGTGTGTGTGTGTGTGTGTGTGTGTGTGTGTGTGTGTGAATGGTTACACTACTGAAGAGCTGATGTGAAACAGTTATTATACGATTCCCTTATCTGCTCTAATCATGGCCTCACTTCTCCATTATCTCCTCTATATGACATTGTTAAAGGAAATCATCTCACCAAGCTTCACGTGGCTGCTGCTCCTTCTCCTCAGTGTACGGTGTACAGCACTCAGGTGGTGCTGGCTGCACCATGATCACACCGGGAGGTAAGGTTGGTGAGGTTGTTTCACCAATTCCACTCGTGTCACTCATGCTGTGGAATTAAGATACATGCAGTTAATCAGAGGTTGTTTCATCCCAGCTGAGGAGGAACTCATCCGTCTCTTACTTTTCTTTGAAAAGAGATAAATGTAGCCAAGTAAACTAATGTATTTCGATTTAATTATGCTAACATTAGATACTTACAAAGCCAACAGACATATTTAGCATTACGAAAACAAGTTAGCTAGGGCGTTCACAAACATTAGTCGATGTTAGCTGTTCATGTAAACACATCTCCATATTGTACATTGTAAATGTGACTCATCAGGTTCTCACACACTTTCTACATGAAGGAGAAATAAACAGGGACTTACCTGAATCACAGATGTGTTGAATCAGTTGAGGTGATTTCTTTTTTTGACAAGAGTTTCTTTGAGTTGAGAGATAATGTTGTTCTCTGTCCACTTGTCCAAGGTAAAGTGACTACCTGGCACACGCAGCCTGTACTTGGGACATGAGTTCTAGAGTTCTGCTCATATGATGTCGTGTTCCAACGTTCTGATGCTTCGTCATGGAATACAGATAGTTCCACATTATGCTAATGAGGTACTCTTCACCAAAGTCTCTGAATTAATTCAATGTAAGTTTATTTTCTCAACTTTTAGAACAGGGGGGGGTTCAACTCATTTTAGTTCAGGGGCCACATGCAGCCCAGTTTGATCTCAAGTGGGCCGGACCAGTAAAATCACAGCACAATAACCTATAAATAAAGAAGAATAAGTGCAATTTCAACAATATTATGTCCTCAGTTTATCATTTGTGTGCATTACAACTTTCAGATCACAGTGTATCTACAAAGGCACAACACATTTAGTCACAGGGGGGTCTGGAACTGAACAATATAGTATTTTACTTTATGATCAAAACAACTCGTCAAGATCTAGAAATTATTTTAAACTTACATTTGCCTTGTAAATGTATAAAATGTAAACATAGAATATACATAAAGGTTGTGGCTCTTTTGTACTGAAGCTGCTGACATTATATTGCAAATGTAATGTCTTTAAATATTTCCACTATAAATATTCATTTTCACAGAACTATATTCTTCAGGGTGCAAAAGTATCTAAAGCAGCATTTTGGCACAGCTGTGGGCACCAAGTATCATGACCACCTTCCTCGCCACTGCCACCAGTATGTGTGTGTGTGTGTGTGTGTGTGTGTGTGTGTGTGTGTGTGTGTGTGTGTGTGTGTGTGTGTGTGTGTGTGTGTGTGTGTGTGTGTGTGTGTGTGTGTGTGTTCATGTTCTGACGTTGATGTGCGGTTTGTTTACTATAGATCCTGGAGCAGCTTGTGCTTGGTCACCTGCAGGCTGAGAGTCTTATTGAACGTATGCTTTTGTTCAAAGCCCCCTCAGGTTCACTACATCCCTCATTTTCATAATCACTAGACATTTGGATTGTGGAGAATCAGTGTGTTTGACTATAAGTGCAACAGACGGAATCCATTAATAAAAAGTCAATGATCATGGTCAATATGGCAATTTAGGCGAATAGATGAATCAACAATAGTGTATTAAAGCTCTTGCCAGTAAGTACGTCCAGCGGGATGGCGATTTGCTGCGCGCTGTGCAGAAAATCTAATGCAATTATGATCAGAATAATGCCTGGTATTGACCGATGTGAGAGGCCAATGAGGGGTAGGGGTGGGGCTGCTCTGGGGATGACCCCTTCCCACTTCATGATTGATTGGGTGTGTCGGAGCAATTCCAGCCCAAATGACTCAGTGCGGGCCTGTGTGTCGAGCTGCGTCCAGGCTGGGCTCACGTTATTAACTTACCCAGGAAGAGGGCACTGTAAATAGCCTGCAGTGGAGCCTCACTGGGGGACACTGCAGAAATAAAGAGGGGAAAAGCAGCCCCGCTAAACTCAATTTGTAATTTAATCCAGGGTGCTGCCATCGATCGAGATCTGCTCCTGCTACAACAGCAGCCAACCTACAGCTGGGCAATGGATTAAGCACGCAGCAACTTATCATCCTCACTCCACTGCTGCTCTCTGTTTCCCAGATAGTCGTGACAAATCGTCTCAATGAGCTTTCTGTACAGTATCTCTTTCTTTGTCGTGCAAACAATATTCTGTCCAGGAACACACATTCATCCTGCAGGTGGGGGTGTCACGATAACAGAGATTTAGTAGTCAAAACCAATTCCAGGGTTCTTGATACCATGCAGTGGGGTTGAATGAAATTGTATTTATAGTGCTCGGTGTTACAAAACTGAAAATACTTTCTATTAAAGAGCTGTCTCTATTAATACCGTTGTTATTGTCTTCTCTGGACTGTATCATGAGTTATTAGGACATTATTTATGGTAAGACAAATTGCTTTTGAGTATGTTGTATTGTCAGGCTGGCAAAAGTATCAGATTACTTCTGTTTGCATGGCCAGATACCACTAAAGTAAGTAAGATCTATATATATATATAAATCTTACTTACTTACTTGATATATATATATATATATATATATATCATGATTCATCTCTTGACGTTGCAGGAAGTATTTTGAGCATCTCTTCAATCTAAAAATGATGGTTGGTCTCTCTGTGACCCCCCAGGCCACTGTTTCTTTAAAGTGTGGTCCTTCTTTGCCGGCTGTATTAAGCGATGTCATGGCTGGAAGGCGCTCCCCATTCACCTCCACTCCGTTTGATCTGAGCTCAGTGTCTGAGAGACGATACCTGTGTTAACTACCAGCTGTCAGCCGAGACCAGTAGCTCCCTCCTCACATGGGAGCAGGTTCACATCAGTCATGGACACCTTCTGCTGCTCCACATGTGAATGTGAATCCAGAGTTCATTGTCGCAAAAGAGTGCGGGAGGTGGATTTGACGAATGCCTCTGTCTTGTCAGATGGGTGGTACCCACAATTCCCTGTAAAATAAACTTTATTTCTTTCTCCTCTTGCCATGACAGCGTTAGGACACCATTTGTGACTCTGTGTAAGCGGGGTAAGATACACTATACATCAGCCTGGTTAGACTCCCTTTGGTTGAACTGTTTGCCATATGGAGCAATTAAAGTCTTTTATATTCATACGTTCTGCTACGCTTGTAAGGGTGAGAGGCGAAAGGGAAAATGCATGGCAGCTTTTCTGTGAAGTAATATGCCGAATTCCCCTACAGAGTTTTTATGGGCTGCGTGTTTAGCTTGCAAACTCGCATATAATGCTTGGAGTACATTGTGCTTTTAGTTTTATTATTGCACCCTTTAATTAGCTACTGTGATTGATTTGCTTTCATTCTCATAAATCCGGCATCGCTTTGAGGGTTAACATTTCATTGGCTGATGTAAAAGGCGATACATGATTGTACATTATTGGCTGACCTAATGGAAGCCGTCATGCTTTTACTGACCCCACACAAACTCCTTCATCTTATTTCCCTTGGTAGGTAAGGAGAATAGACTCGATTGTTGCCGTGAGATATAAGTGAAAGACAATCCTATCATTTTGAACGAACCGTAATGGACTTCTCTCCTTTCCCCGTGATCGGCCTGCGTGTAGTTTGGTTCAGCAACACCGTATGACTCTCAGGTTTTTATCGCTTCCATGTGTTTCATGCCCGGTCGGGGACTAGGAGGGAATGAACTGATCCCTAAAGAAACAGCCTGCTTCAATTCTCGACATCGGTTTAGCCAATCGGCACCCCTGCTGCTCCCACTCACTCTCATGATTGTGTCTCTCGAGTTTCGGTAATATCTCCAGGAATGCTTGTGAGCACACAAACACTATCTAACGCTTCATCTCTCTGTCTCGTACATCCACATCATCAACTGCAGGAAACCGTCTCAGCGTGTGAAACCTTGGCTGGTCGCGCTCTCTTACACAAGCAGGATGATTTGCAATCTATTATTGTTATTTATTACCTTTCAGTAACCTTGCAACCATTCTTTAATTGTGTCAAATGAGGCGGTGATATTGAGTCTCGGTCCTCAAGTCTCCACACAAAAGATGCAACACTGTAGCTCTTTCACTGGTCCTGTCGGTATTTATGGAAAAGGGCCAAACAGCCGATGAATGATGATGCAATGCTGACCTTTGCCCCCGGATGTACATCTCATTTTTATGATTAGCATTAGGAATTACTCAGCTGCATAGTGTTGGGGGAGGTGGTCATTTTAGAGATTGGGTTGAGTCTGTGGAGCTAATTTATAGTGAGTCTTTGATTTCTACAGAAATAAAGTAAAAACGGGCTCATGTCATCGGGGTTTAGGGTTTAGGGTTCAGCCCTCACCCTCCGTTATAGTCCCACCCAGACAACTTTCTTTCTTTGTGCTATGATTTATGCACTGGCTAATCCATCACAATCACAAGCTGGGAAAGATGTTTTCAGCACCATCGCACGCTGTCAAGGGCATGGGTTGTGATTTAGAGCATGTGGATCTGTAGCCGCTGTGAAGGGAGGAAAAGGTTCGAATCGAGCCCGGTTTCTCTTCCGACACGGGTCAGTGGAGAATGTGAAGGCCCCGGAGGAAGTGGAAAGATTTTCTTGTTTTCAAGGTTTATTTTTTCTACATGTTGGGTGGGGGGGGGGGGGGGGGAGCGGCGCTCGTTTTGTAGGTTTCAATTGAACATGATGGATCAAACATCTTGAAAAATAAACACACACTCACAGAGACGCACACTTTGTCATTCTCTTTATTGCACTTGGAGTAATTCACTCCATCAGTTGTGCACGTGTTTGCAAAGAGTCAAACACACACACACACACACACACACACATGGACACACACACCCAATTACCAGCGCTGTTCACCATGCAGTAACACACCAGCTCCCCTGACGCTTACTATACTCTAAACAAACAGCCAGATGAAAGCTCAGGTCCACGTCACAGTTAGCGCTACTCTAATGAGCTGACCAAAGGTAATGGATTGCTCATTACTGCAACTTAAGTGAGTCTTGCCTGGATTCTTTAAAAGGAGAAATGTAACTTCATCCATGTCTGGCTATCAACTTCAGTGAGACTTTCCGTCGTCTCTACGGTGGCTGCCTGAGCTACAGGGTTGAAATGAGGGAACTCCAGAGCTGTTTAGACATTTTTATTTAGAGAAAAAGTCAAAAGTTTGATGTTAAAGAATGATGGTTATTCTGTGGTTGTGAGTTATTCAATGTGACGAGACTTTAGATAGATGTGTCACAGTGTGTTGAGTTTATAACCGTGACATTGTAACACTGCTCAATAGGGCAGCCTGGCGATAAAAGGTATTCTTCCCCCCCTTGGGTACTTCATGTAAAAGCGGGTGGACAAAACATTCCTTCCACTGTAACTCTGGACTGTATGAGACTTTACAGCTGTACATAATAACTTCAATCTTTGTATGAGTTTTAAAGAATCTGCTGTTGTTGTCGATAGATATCGGCAGAAACAACATTGATATTATTATAATCACCAATCACTTTCTGGCAGATCCTGATTACGTCAGAGAGACGACGGCTCCGTCACTCACTGAACACCTGCGAAATGAAAGATTCCTCATCGTGACCCCACAGCGTCCACCATCTAACACCTGCTCAGTCATGATGGATGCAATGGCGATGAAGGTCACGAAATAAACCACAACCTGAGTAACACTCTTTGATGTGTGTGTGAGAGCCGAGTGGACATGTGTGGACAGTTGTGAATATAAAAGACAACTTGGCTGATGTTGGTCTGTTTTTGAATAGTTGTCAGGTGTTAGACATTACAGTCCCCAAGCTCTTCCCCGATGTTTCACATCCGGCATGGTTTATAACACTTCCTGACACACATTCGGCTCGTTCTCCTAAGCCGTGTCCACTACCCTTCCTTTCTCCTCTAAAACGAGGCCGTCACGGCTGACACCTGCCCAGGAAGCGCTTAAAACAATTACAAATCCCTGGAAAGCTCAAAAATGTCGCCTGCCAAGAAGAGAAAAAGAGATATAAAAGCATAGATCCCCTTCTTTAGATTAAAAACCCAAAATTAAATCAAGTGTGCCATCAGTGCGTGCCGGAGAGGGTCCCTGATGGCAGGCTTCTCATTCTTTTATTTCATTAATTCCCTCTCCTTGCTCAGCCATCTCCTACTGTAACAGCCTCTCTGACTCATCTGCTGCAGGAGAGGGGGAACTCACCCGAGAGTGGAGGAGTGGGGGTGGGCACAGTGCCCGCTCGAGGCGGAGTGAGTCACGACGCACCGCAGGATCCATTCATCACAGTGTGGTGCTGGCACTGCCTGCACCTTGGCAGTGTCCATCACAGCCAACCTTAGCAGCCGTGAAAATTAGGCGGCTTTATCTCTGGGCTCTTATGTTATTGTTGCCTCTCAGCTAGCAGAGCCTGGTCAGCGAATGTCAGGACGCTCTGCACTCTCTGCACACTTATACCCTACATTAGACTTATCAGTCTAAATTATTTGGGCTACACTATAAAAGAGCAACAATCTCCATTACAACCCTGCCAACCCACATTTACTATTTCTATACAATTCATTCAAAAACAATATCAGTTATGGTTATTATTGACCACGGAGACCACTCACCGGTAAGGGTTACTTTGACCAGCTGCAGATAATCAGAAATGTCATCGTATGTACAACAATATTTGCCAACTTTTTTGATAATTTTTCTGTTTTATATCATATTATATTGAATATATTTGGGTTTGGGACGGACAAAACAAGACATTCAAAGACATCACCTCAAGAGACCAAACGATTAATCTAGAAAATGATCTGCAGATTAATCGATGGTGAAAATAATCGTTAGTCGCAGCCTTAGTGCTAATTTGTAAAATTACACATTTGAAGTAACTTCATGTTAATATTCAAAAGCAGAGACGCAATATAAAGACTCCATACAGCGATGATGACGAGAATAAATGTGACGCCTCCGGATTCAGACTGTGAGAATGATGCGCTTTGTCTCAGAGCGATGTTTCAAAGTGCAGACACGGTTAGAGGTTTTCATTTGCTAGAGGAGAACGCTTCAGGTGTGTGACATCAAATGATTTCTGAGTAATGGAGTCGGGCCTCTCAACTCAACAAGTTTTTGTGCTAAAGTACAATGTTGTCATGTGCCATTTTCATCCAGTTGGATCATATAGAAGTGCGTTACGCAGATTAACCTGAACAACGTCAGTGTGAATGAAGTGTCAATCAAGTGCTTACAGAACAGAATACAAAACAAAAGCTGAATATACAGAAAGAAAATCAAAATGATTTCTTTAAGTAAAAACAAATGAATGTATCCTTAATTTAAATATGCAAGTGCAAGATGTGAATGCAGTCCATGCATGTCCATAGCTCTCTGCTCCTGCACAGCTTCCATTACTTTCCCACAGAGGATCTTTGTCGTCTTTTAAAGCGTTTTGTGAAACAGTTGCAGCTGTTTTAAATCACTTCTCCTAACATCTTGAGTCCACCGAATGTTGGCGATCAGATAGTGTTTAGGGATGAGACACTAAAGGCTTGTTGTGTGTTTTCTGGTCATCTCTGTGCACTGCGGGTTAGTCTGTGTGTGCTACTCATTAGTTAGTGAGACCACATCTGTGTTTCCCTCTAAACAGTGTTCTTGTAGTGGATTAAGAACAATGCTGAGAGGATATTTTCCCATGAGGTACCAGTTTTCGCTTTCTCTCTGGAGCTGGACCGTGGTGACGGACGAGAAGGTCCTCTGAGCAGATGGAAAGTTGAAGCCATTAAATCCTCAATTCAACATTAGTCTGAATTGCAGCCGCTGCCTGCTGGGAATATAAATGTCAGACACATGTTGATTTAATCTCACCTTTCTCACCCCTTCACTTGGCGTTAGCTGTTTTGTTTATTCAAATCACATGCAGACCATATGATGTTACATCTTATGTATTGGCTTTCTGTTGTCTTTGATCAAGCTGTCACGGTCAATTTTCTAAATGTATACCAGATATGAATAATACATTACTTCACAATCGTTTGCTAATTCAAACCGGATCAAATTTGTTTAAAATAAAGGAAAGTACAGTCACTTTGTTTTGTCCATTTGTGGCCTTGTGATGTTCATTGTTTACAAGTGTTGTCATTTTCTTGTTTCATGGTCAGCTCAAAAATGTGTGCACCATATGCTTGATCCAACTTTCAGTTTTAACACTGAAGTTTTGTGCCAATCCATTCATGACACACGTCGGCTCTCGCATTCCCCTCTGAGCCCAAAAGCCTTCGGGCGGTTTCATCCCTCTTCGTATAAAATCATGGACGGACATCACACGTCTTTAAGGAGCGTCCGCGGCGCATCGCGGCCCTCCATAAAGATTTCATTTACAGCTGTTGAATCACCCCTCTGTCTCTTTTGTTTTCTCCATCATGCTGCCTCTCTGACACTGCTCACACCCTCACTGTAGATGATACGGCTTTCTACCCAAGGCCTCTGTGTTACTCACCACTCTCATGTTTTACTCAAGACTGGTCGGACTGTATCACTTCAACCCCCCTCTCCTCTTACTCTGAACCCAACCACCCTGAACCCCCCCCCCCCCCCATCATCTATCTTCTCTGTGCTGGTGTCTGGTCCGCCTCCATCACTTTAATCTTATAAAAGTGGATTTCTCATATAGAGAGTGAGAGCGCTTTTAAGTGGATGGTATTGAGGTTGGTGTGGAGAGTGTGTGCGATGGGTGAAAGGCTGGGGGCAGAGTGATGTGATGGGTAGAGGGCAGGTGGTTCCTGTAATGGCTTCTGCCCCAATCCTCAGTCCCTATCTGCCTCTAATGAGCATGTACAGACGCACAGTCGTGGGTTATGATGTTGTGGTGAAAATGAGAGGTGGACGCAGAGAGAGAAGAGATATAGAGTCCATCGGAGAGGCGCAGCACAGCCGGTCACTTACTGATATTGATCCGCGTCCCAATCCATCTCAATTTACCTCATATGTTGTCACATCCAATTATGTTTCGCTCCCTCTTGAAATCAGCTTGTTTCAGCAGAGGCATCTGAAAACTGTGTGATGATGTTCGCATATATGCAGCAATCACAGGACAAAATGACACCATGCTCGGGGACTTATAGGGATTGTTTGAAGTGGGGCTGCGTGCGGTAAGGGCTGCCTGACAGCAAGGAACAGCGGTGAAAATATTGCAGCGTACACTTAAACTGATTTGCTGCAGCCCGTCATCAGCAGTACTTTGCTTTACTTCCGTGCCGTTACTCTGTTTCTCCCAACTTGAGGCGTCATCTACTGCAGGTAATACGCTGACTATGAATAAATACATCATACAAGCACACTTCAAAACATCTGAACTATCCCTTTAAGGCTGCACACTGTGAAGAAGTGTGCCGCTTTTTTTATGTGAACAACCTACTTTTCTCTTTCCAAAAAACGCCTGAAATCCCTGGGGTGAATGTGCTACTCCCTTTGTTATAACATGTCCATTTGAGGAGAAGATGAATGCGTTCCCTTCTTCTTCTTCCTAACCCCACCCCCCCCCCCCCCCCCCTCCACCCCTTCCTCTCTTCCTTCCCCCACCAGCTGAAAGCTGCTGCCTGGGTGGTAAAAGAAACTGCAGAGATGCACAAACCCTGGAGATACTGTCAGAAGGCTGGCGTGCACTTTCTGTGTGAGTTTTTTTGCGTGTGTGATGAATATACATATAGAACAGTAGTCCCAGAGATCCATTCTGTTTCTTATTATAGTTAAGGATGCACAGAGCAGGAGCCACTCAGTCTTAATGATGGTGGTTATTTCAACAGCCTCTTGAAAAATAAGATCAATCAATCAATCAAATGTATTTATATAGCCCAATATCACAAATGACACATTTGTCTCAGTGTGCTTTACAGACTGTACAGGTTACGACACCCTCTGTCCTTAGACCCTCGCATCGCACAAGGAAAAACTTCCTAAAAGAAACCTGGAAATGGAAGAAACCTCAGGGAGAGCAACTGAGGAGGGATCCCTCTCCCAGGACGGACAGACGTGCAATAGATGTCGTGTGTACAGGATAAACAACATAGTACAAATACAACATTTGACAGAAATTATGTTGTGTTGGAAAAAAAAGAAATAGAAAGTTTGGATGAATCCAGGAAAATGTCAATAAGGCTTCCCGGTGTCCAGCAGGACCAGGTCAGCAGGCGCTGTCACGATTCATGATCCTGACGTAAACTTTATCAGTGGCAACCTGCCACATGAGAGACAGACACTCCGGGGATGATACCCCGGATGGTGAGTTAGTAACATACATTTACATAAATGCATACAGATAGAGAGGGAGAAGAAGAGAGGGAGGGGAGGAGAGAGGAAGAGAAGGAAGAGAGCAGGGAGGTGTCCCCCGGCAGTCTAAGCCTATAGCAGCATAACTAAGATGTCTAAGATGTAAGTGCTGCGTACAGACGATCACCACCCTGTGAATCCCATCGGGGCTGTTGTTCTCGGGGAAAAGCTTTTATTTTAAACTGTATTTGTACAGTATTCTGAAAACATGGATTAGCCTTTATGCCAATACCCATTACTGGGTTCTTTTTTTATTACTGTGTTTTTTTTTTTATGAGCTTTCACCAAACCTAAAAATGTGTCATATGTCCAAATAGGCCGTTAATGGAATGGCACTTGGAGAGCACAGACCTCGGCCTCGGCCAATGGGGCATTCACATGCTCCTCGGTTGGTCCCATTTTACGAGTTGGGAAGTCGTTCTTCCAACTTTGGTGCTTTCATGAGCTTGAAGCGGTAATGTGGAAACGACATGGACACTAAAAAGAAGACGTGTTGTATTTGATTGCTCAGAGCATTTGAACAACACTTTGATATCTGTTTCAGAGTTGTTGTTCCGGCTTCAGGGGGCGTTCACAGGAACATTCCCGGTGGGGAACACATTTTCTTTCCGATTGTTCCTACACCTAATGAAGGCAGCACAAAGGCTTTATCTTGCAATGTGAATGAAAGTGGAAATAATTCATGTATCCGCCCCGTGATCAGTGTTGCCAGTATTTGGTTGTCTGTTTTCTCTGTGTATTTCAAAAGCCTATTTATCTTACATGGTTTCTTTTGGTTATTTGATCAGATATGAAGCTTTGAATGCTTCATAAATGTTTTCTAGTGCATACGTAATTGTTTCTTTTTTACGTCTTTGGGCTGGTTTTTATTGAGTGGGTGGGTTTTAGGTTGTGATTGGGCTGGAAACTGTTAATCTGGTCTGGCAACACAGCCTGTGTTTTGGATCTGCTCCAAAATTTAATGGGTTCTTTTAAAAAAAGAGAAATCGGGCTGGTAGTTCTTTCTGTAATCCTGCTGACAAAAAGACAGACGAACCCCCTCGCTGTTAACATTGTTCCGTTTACAGATTCTCTAAAGTCGACTAAGCTTGAGAGAAGCCACACTAATCCAGGTGCTTGTAGAGTTAGTCAAGATTACTTGAATTTTCATTTTAAATATATATATTTTTAAGTACCTCTTAAAGGGGCAGAGATTTTTTATTTATATTTTCTGTCAAATTGTTTATTTTGGATTTGTCATTATAGATTTTTGTGTTTGGTTCTTCTAGTCAGAAATGTTAAATAAAAAAACGAAAGCTTTAACTCAATAAAGTTTGACAAGAGGGTGGAGGTGGGGGTGAATGCTTGTTGTTCTTGTGTCTAAATCTAATCAAACCTTAACCGGGCTGTTGTCACATCACACATTTGACTATTTTGGAAAAAAGGTTTAGTTGCTTCCACTAAATTCTTTCATGATGTTTTACAGTATAGGAAATGTAAAATCATTTTTACTTATTTTATCATTTTTATGCCTGAATAGGATATTAAACTTTTATTTTAAAACCATCGTAAGAGTGGAAAACGTTGCTGTACTTCAGTTTAAGAAAGCCTGTGGGATGAATAATCCATCATTCATCTTGATCATCTGGGACTAATATATGTGACACAGTTGAGAGGACCTTAGTTACTATGACCCCAGTGAAAAACTGACCTCGACCATGTGACAGTCTATTAAAGCTCAGTCTCAAGCAAGTGCTGTAAAGTGTGTTTTCACTGATGGAGTGGGGTTCTCTGGAAAATGGCATGTTCAGGTAGGTTTCCATATGACGGCAGGTTGAAGCTGTCTCTTAACTGGGAGTTATGGGACAGGTGACGGTGGTGGGGGAGCAGTATGGAGGTGTTAATGGAATAAACGTGCACATGGAACCGTCCCAAGAACTAAAAATCTTACCGTCCCAAAGTCTAGTGAGAAAACCAGACGATTCAGGACGACCTTTATGCAGAAAATATCACCTGTTCAGGTCGTATTCACATGCACTGTTTCTAATGTTGGGACACAAATATCAAATCTTAACCAGTGTAAAGACATCTGTAAAGTGCAAAGTTGGTTTTGATAGAGAAACCTGGAAATCCCATCAGCAAGCATCAACGCCTGAGATACACAGGGAAGTAAAGTGTAGTGACTCCATCCAAGTCCATCCAAATGAGAGATGCCCAGATGAGTTATTTTCTTTTATTAAATGAAAAAATACATTCAGTGTTACTCAACACTCCTTGAGTGTCTAACTAACATGTCAAACGCACTTCAGTCTTCAATTTTTTTTCAAGAGTTTGAAACCTGCATTGTTTATACACACACACACACACACACCACAACCTCCAGTGGACGTTGCGGACAGAAACGATCCTGTTTCGATCTCTTCATCCCAAACTAATCTCTAAGTGAATCTACAGTCAACTCGAACACATCTTTCCATTAAACGAAATTGACTGAACCTCAACCAGCTCTGTTGCTTCTGTTCTGTAGCGCCTCACCTTTGACCTCCCTGGGAAGCGAGCAAGAGAAGAGTGAATCCCCCCACAAAGATCCATAATGTCCCCATTCATCCCAGAGGAGATTATTCTTGCATGTCCACTATTATCCCAGATGTGCCTCGAAGAGATGCTCAAAAAATCAGAGGTTTTTGTCTTTTTGTTTTGTAATTGTTGGATCTCCTGTTTTATTAAGCACAGTTTATGTAGAAAACTTCAGGAAACATTTTGTGAGCCAACCACGTGGATCTCCATTGGAGTGTCGTTGGAGCTTTTCCAGCCTGTAAATCATGACAGTGTTGAGCTCCGGGAGAGATTTGTCCACATTTACAAACGTTGATTAAATTGTCCCACGCCGTTTGTGTTTGTTTTATTCCCATTCAACAGAGATGAGACAACTGCGAAAGATACGGGGTACTAATGATGATCAGCAACAGCAGTGTAGCACGTGTGTGTCCATTTGTGTCTTTGTGTGTGTGTGTGTGTGTGTGCAAGTGTGTGTGCAGTGTGTCTGTTTGCCTATGCGAATGTTGGGTCAATTTGCTCTGTCAATGCTGGCTCTGTCCAAATTCCCTAAACATGAATGTGTTGCAGCATTATACCCGCAGCGTTGAATAAACATCCTACACCCTAACCATCACCTCTGGTTTCAACAACAAACACACAAAGATGTTTGACAGTGTTGATATTACGTTCACTAACATCAGCGCGAGTAGAGGCCAGCTCAAGTGGTTCGCTCTGAAAGATCTTAAACGCCCACACACTGGCGTACAGTAAAATCATTGACTCACCCATGTACAGTTCATACAGCCATTCTTTACAGCCGGCTGGAGAGCAGAGGGGGATGTCAGCCTGGATGATGTCCAGGTGTGGAGCCTGCGTCTCCCACTTCTGTCATTAAACTCCCGGCCTGTGGGAAGGACGGTTTACTGGGCTCCGAGTGCGCTGACCCCGAGATGAAGCCGTCACGATCGCCTGTCTGAGATGACTGCTAACAGCTCAACGCCATAATTCACAAACACGACACAGCAGACTTCACAACGAACTTATTTATTGCTCATTTTCTGCTTTTTTAAGTGAGAATCTCTCAGGTGTTACGCCATGTGCATGTGCCAGCGATGACATTTTTATGTCATGTTGGCGTCTCACTCGCTCACCCGATTCTTGAACTTTGTTTTACATCCCGCTGTCAGTTTGGATATGCATTGCCATCGTTTTTGCTGTGGGATTGAAGGAGCTGTGGGAGGAGCAGCAGCATTTAGAGCTCCATGAAGCCATTTCAATCAGTAAAGCTGACGTCATTTATAGCAAATGGTCATACTGTGCAGTTAGACTTTATAGAAATGGCTCTGCTCTTTGAAGGAGCTTTTGAAAAATATGAGCAGCAACGAGGATTCTGCTGGGAGGACTGACCCCCCCTGGAGCACACTGCTGAGTAATAGTGAGTGTCAGGCTATAATGGCCGCACTGTACGCTTGTTTGCACATGATTAGACGTTGCTAGTTGCATAAAGCAGGAATGATGCAGTTGATGATCAGCTAAAGTAAGTACAACTTCAGAAATCTTCCTGAAGTCCATGAAAGGTGTCCCTGTGCTGCCCATCTCACTGAGAATCGGCTTGCTGCAGCTTGTAGCTCACTGTTTTAGTATGCCACCCCTCGTATGTAACCGCTAACTGCCAGCACACAATTGTGAAGAGCTGATTTAAAAAGGGACTCTTTAAGTGCACCTAGTAAGAAAAGAGACCCACATGTTTCCCTCTGGGAAACCAAATCAGATCAAATGCAAAGTGCACTTGTATTTAAGAGCTCGTCTAAGAGACTCTGTCTCTGTCATAACAGTTGAGCTTGACAGTTCTTGATCTTGGAAACAGCAAAACAATCTCAACAATTGTCAAAATATAACAATCTCTAGATCCACCTTAAGTGGATGAACTGCCAAGCTCAACGTTTAATCCAACATACACAGTCGTAGTAGATGGTAGTCCTGAAAATGCTCAGGATAAATGGACAGTTTAGAATATGACACAACTGTGCAAAGTGTCTGCTAAAGACGACTGTGTGATATGGGCGAAAGCTCAGGAACAAGCGAGTAAGCGGAGTTGAGATTGCTTTGGGAGTTTCCAAGGTCCAGAAAAGAACAGTCAAGCTCATGTTTGCCAATATGTTTATGTTTTATTCTGCAGTTTTCTGTTTCAATACTTATTTCCCAGATTATTTTCCAAGTCAATTATTAATAGCAGTAATTGTATCTTGTCTGAACAAAGGATTACTTAAGACAACTCTGTGGATCACTGTGGATGTTTTCTGGCTGGCAGGCGATGAGTCAGAAACCAGGTCTGGTCGAGGAACCATTAACCAGGCTTTAGGAGGTGCCTGTCAGACACACTGACTGTATAATCCACACTGACAGCTTGAGGTCCTGTCTGAAAGGGTTTTTCCACTCAGCCTGCAGACAGGTGAGGTTTGATGGCTTCTGGGTGCCACGAAATTATGTTATAACCCACTGAGCGAGCGGTAATGCAAACCAGTGAACAGAAACTCTGTCGGTGCATGGTGCTGGACTTTGTGTCTCAAAGCAATGCAGTGAAGCATGATTTATTTTGACTGATATCCGGTTGTACAGCGAGAAAATAAGTACAGAACATGTGTTGAGCCTCATATATCTTGTAATTGATTTGCGATGGATTTGATGACCATGTGGTCGATGAAGCCAAGCGGCAATATTACATGTAAAACTAATTTAGCCCGTTTCTATTAAGTCCTCATGTCAGTGATGTTGTATTTCTAGGTTTGTTATGAATTGTCTCTATCAGATCACTCATGTCGTCTAAGTGGTTCCTTATTAAACAGGCTCACTGGGGAGGGAATGTATGCTGTGAAAACACGCTTGCCACAACTGGTTCTTCTGACGCGAGAGGAATTAGAGGAAACCAGATTAATGGGGATGTTGCATTCCTCCTTTGATAATATCTGCATGCGTGGTTGACCCACGTCACTCAGAGCACTGCTCCTGGGTGTGTTTGACAAGATGGTTGCCTCTCTAATTTGATGTGTGACTGCGGTGACTTCTTCTTGCACTTCGTGTTTTGACTTTGGCCATAAACACACACACACTTGATTTCACACTCATCTACATGTTTGAGATGTAAATACGGTTGCCTTAAAATAGCATTACAGCTCTAAGAGTGTTTCCTCCACAGTAACTCAATGCTGCACATGTGAGCCAACTTTTACCTAATGATTTAGGTACGATGTTTTAGATCTCTGCCCTCAGGGTTGAACGTCTCATCTAATCGTCTCTTCCGCTCATCATTTTTTCATCATCATTTTTCTTGAGTATATTAATAGCCGTCATGGGAATAAAAGCAGTGATTGGTTTATTTAAAAGTTTGTCTTACCATATACTTCTCCAGGCTATGCCATGATTAGGAGCAAGTCCCAGTAACACTGACATATGGGAAGCATCAACCCTCTCCAGGTTGTCACTTCCTTCCTCTTTATTTTCTCTGCCATGATGGAGAACCGATGGTTGCGTCCATTCTTGCCCATTAGAAAGGTCACCTCAGGTCATTAAGGGGGTTGAGTGAGGACCACAGGTAGACTTTAGACCAATGGAAATCCAACAGGATGTGGATTGCAAATGTGAAAAAGAGCTCTACCTGTATTTGTACTTGCTTTATAAGGAAGGAAAGGCTCAGTGGTAATGGCTTGTTTACACTGTTTGGAAAGTGCAGATCTTTTGATTCATGTAATTGACCCCGAGTTCAATCAATCAAGGTATCAATCAGCGGCCTGTGCTTTAAGTAAACATATTAATCGCTTCAGATTTTGGCTTTCCTGATGGTGCCCCAACGAAGAGGTCAACAGCAACTCTGAGCGAGAAGATTGTGATGAGTCCCAACTGAAGCTAGTGGTTCCATTATAAGCAAACACACTAATTAGTTGAATCAGCAGTACAACCGTCGTCAAAGTCGACTTGTTCTGCTGCGATGCAGAGAAGCGGCTTGGTGCTTCTCCCATCAAGGCCGGAAACGATAATGGCATTGGCTCCTGGAAGACTCTCAGTAGCGAGGTATTTGTTTCAATCAGCTCGAAGACCATTTACTCTCACTCGCTGTGTGGAGTTTTTGTTTTTTTGTTGCGGAGACTTACCGTCTCTCTGCTGTGTGGTTGGTGAATGTAGACCGTATCTTGATACCTTGATATCTTGTTCAACGAAACAACCTCATTTTCCTCTACATAAGTAAAAATACATGATGTAATCTTTCTCTATCGCCACCTTTGCATGACCCTCTTTCCCACTAGTGCCTTAATTCTTTGCAGTTCCGTTTGTGTATATGTAACTATGTATTTGTCTTTGTTTCTTCGTCTCTTATTAAAGTGAATTTTCTTATTCTACGTTGTTCGTCCTATTTATACACATTCTGCGTGTAGCTTGGAGGGAGCTACAAGCTGCATTTCATTGTGCAGCCCTGTAGTGTTTAATGACAATAAAGCTAATATGGATGTTGCTCTACAGTACATACTGTAGTATTGTGTAGTGTCTATTTTAATATCCAAAGACAAACCAGCGATTTACTGTGCAGCATATGACAGTACTTACAGTATGTCACTGAACAGTGTATATTCAGTTCATATTAAATGATGTTATATTATTTTATCAATCCTTGAAACAAATGGGAGTAAAATGAACGTATAGCAGCATGTGTTTACTCTCTACACAGTTTTTTATATTGTTGTTAATGTTGGTAATATTTGTATTTTTATCGACTTCCCACCAAAAACACTCATCCGACTTGTAATGAACACTGGGAGACTATAATCAAGATGTTTCTGTGACTTTTATAAACAATAAAACTTACATGACAGTAAACAGAGCAGAGTTTAGAGTAAATCATTTATTTCTAAAGTGCCTATTGTTCTGAGATGACCACAGCTTGTTCTCTCTAAATGTCACTTTGTCTCCTCCCACTGGGCTTCAACTCAGCCAATGAGAGGATTTCTGTCCCCACCCAAAAAATGTTTGTACAACTCAAATTGCGCTCTGCCTCTCTCACTCTCACTCACTGTCACTGGCTTTGGTACTGTTGCTATTTCTTTCTGAATAATTTAAATGTGTGGCAGCTGAGAGTTTGGGCAGCAGCCGTCCTGGTGGTCTTTCACTTCTCTAATTGCACCCCCCCCTCACCTCCCACTCCCTTTCACCAGCCCTCTCTGCTGCTCCAGTTCCTCCCATCATCAGTGGATTTACAGCCCAATCACTGTTTCCATGGAATGCAATATGTCGTGCAACAATAAAACATGTAATTTTCATAATGGAGGCCGGGTCTGACCTTACAAGTGGAGGCGAGTGTTGCCTGTCAGTTTGCTGTCGGCTCTGCTGTGTGTGGTCAGTCAAACTGAAGGGTCTTTAAAAGGATTTGTCTCTGACATGTTTCACTTATCCCTACTCCAATGGGGTTGAAAGGACACCTTATAAAGTCAGTCTGAAGATTAAGTAACTCTTGCCTTCATTACAGTACAGAGACCGGCCACTCCAGTCATTAGACCGAGCCCTGCACTACTGTAACCGCACCGAGGCTGGCTCTGCTCACACACACCTCCTAATGGCCTTCTCAGAGCGGCCCCTGGCTGGCCTGAACTCTTGTAATAAAAGGTTTGGATCTTTAAAATGAAACATGCTGGGCACATTGTTGTTCAGTACAGCAGAGCAAAACCAGGGGTCCATGTTGGATTTAGTGAGCATTTAATGGAGTACAGTAAGACTAAAGGTACTGCAGGGGAGTAGAGGGGTTTTTCTTAAGACCCACCTCATAAACATAACCTTGGTGTCCATCCAGACATCCATTAGAGCTCTTTCACCCCCACATGCATGTACTTCACTCGCTACTCGGCTTCTTGCGTCCCAAGTGTGGTCATCTTCGTGCGAGGTTAAGAGGTGAAGTGGACAGCAGGCCTGTGCCACAGTGAGGGATTAAACACTGTCATCACCCTCTCCTCCCCTGGACCTCAACACTCTTCCATCACACCGATGGCAGGTCCCAGTCCTCCCAAACCGAGGCCAAACACATGCCAAACTGCAGAGAGACAGGTGACTCCACTCTGATACACAGCACATGTCGCCCCTTTTCCAACCTCGACCGCTTGTATCCTCATCCTACACAGGATATAGTAATATTGGACTTTACTTTATTGGACTTTTTAATACGTCTGTGCATGGAAAGCATTGACCTCTCAACCAACTACCTCATGAATTAAAGTGTTCCCCCCTAGATCACAAGCAGACATAAAGGCCTTACCAGTCCTTGAAAAAAGAACTTATTATTAAAATCTTTGATAAAAAAAGGGGCTAAACCAAAAATGTATTGAACCAATCATGTCGTACCACAATAATGGCCTCGGGTCTTTTCTTTTCATGTGACCCGTTAAGTGCAAATAGCTGAAGCCAGTCCGCAAAACCCGAGGAAATATGCGGCCATATTGTTCACATACTTAGTGCTTCACACCCTTTGTCTCGTGTCAGTGATTCTTACTACAACACTTTTCCAGACCACAGTGGTTGTAGTGTACAATAATGGTGGTGGCATGACATTGACATTTGCCATGTGTGCATCATATTGCCTTTTAAATGTAAGCGGTATCAGAGGAGTGATGAAGAAAATGGCTTTCATTCATTACAAAAGAAATCAAAGGAAAATGACCCCCAAATTATTCTTGTAACTTCTAAAGTTACAGTAAAAATCACATAATTTAATGCACTTTTTGAACTGGCTTGTAATGGCAATGTTTTCCTTCTGTGCTCTCACAAGAAAATACATTTTAAATTATGCAAAAACCCAGCTCTCACACACACACACACACAACACACACACACACACTCGCCGTGGCGAGGAAGGTGGTCATGATTCTTAGTGCCCACAGCTGGAGATCGCCCACAAAAATTCCAGGAGGATTATTTTAGTTAAAAACCGGGGTTATTTGGGGAGGTGGAGGGGGGGGGGGATTATGTCTGGGACCCGGGATCTTTAGCTCCCACCCTGGCTGGTGGGCCATTTGAAATCATAAAATAAAACGTGTGACAGCTGTCTGAAATCTCAGCTCCGTGCTTCATTCACTTCATGTCCACACAGGCGTTCTGGACGGAAGTTGTTCAGCGATGTGGATCTTATCCCGCGCTAAACCCTGAAGATATTCACCTTCATAAAGACTAAAAATACATTGTAGTCCAGTCAAAAGAAAGAAACAGACCTTGGATCGACAATTGCGTCATACTTTCAAATCTCAGAACGGTGAAGTGTGTTTTGGACATCGATCCTACATCGTGACGAGTGAAACATGTTCGATTGGGATTTGAGCCACTGTGTTCAGTGTTTTGGTTCAGGGCAGTAAAACAATTAATGTGGGAAATAGTAAAGCAGGAAATAAGAACCAGGACTGTCCATTCATGTCCAAAGCGTTTACCCCGCTGTGTAAATGTCACAGTCTTAAAAAAGAACATTCATGAATTGTCTGAGTAAATGCAATATTAGCTGGAGCCAAACATAAATGAAAAGGCATTTTCCTGGGAAATATCAAAAGAAACACCTTGGTTTATTGTTGTTGAAAACCAGAACAGTATTCCACTGTGGCGCGAGGCAGTGACTCTTGCTAATGGAAGTAAAGCCCCTACAGACTGCAGTCCTCCACCCCCTCACATCTGAGTCCTAAGACCAGCCAGAGTCTTGTAGCACCTTCTTAACGCCGTTCAGGGTCAGGAGAAAATCTCATTGAAAAAGGAAGGGTCTCCTCTGGGGGGGGGGGGGTGGAGGTGTGAATTTGACATGACGCAGGTTTAGTTAGTGAAGCAGAAAGTATCGCGGTTAAATTGGTGCTTTGACATGAAGCACATCCAACTGTTATGTGGGAGCGTGTGCGTCCTGTCACATCACTAGCGAAGTGAAAGGACTGGCTTCTTTGTAAACCGTGACATGATTTTGATTTCCTAACCATAGCAGAGTTTCTATGTGCAGATAGTGTAATAGTTTTGTCCCTGAACATAACCTGTAGTTTAGCGGTAGGGTCACATCCCCTCCAGGAACTTATGATTTTGAAATTTAACTCGGATCATGACCGCAATAATCACAAAAAAAACCTCTGGTCTGGCAACCCTGTTTCATAGAGAGTATGCTTATATACTCATTTGTAATTGCAAATACATTTTTATAGGAAACCTAACGTAACCCGGCCTTCATTGTCTTACCCACATAATGAACAGTGCCATATCTGGCAGGCCACAAAGTGATAATACTGAATGTATCAGTTAAATGTTCTCTGACGTAACGTATTTAAACTGTTTTCCTAAATCCGCTCTTGAATAAAAAAAGATATTCTCTTGTACAAGCTTTATTCAACATTTTTATGGTCATGTTTTGGCACTCACTGCACTGTTATAAGGGAACAACTGCGGTCTTTGTTCAATATAAAAATAAATAAAGTCCACAGTGACTTAAAGCACCGAACAGGATGTGCTCTTTTTTTGACATTTAACTGTAATCAGGATCTTGCCCTAAATTTTAAGCGCTTTTGTTGCATAAACCTAACCACACACAGGACTCCTGAGACCCTCGTCTTCAGTGTCACATTCCTACATACACCCACTCCACATCCTGATCACATCTTTCCAACTTGCGTGCGGCACAACAAATGTAGCACTTCCTTTGCTGGAGAACACATAATCCAGACCTCATTATCTATTCCAGATCGAAAAACTGAATTGGAAAAACAAATTAGCGGTACATAAATCCATCCGCAGAAAAGCAATCGCCGTTTGATACCCAATTCCACGATCCAAAGTAAAATTAGACCGACAGACTAAAAAAAGATGCTGCGAATTCAGACACGCTGCAAACTTGCAAATGCGGGCTATGAGTGCCACTTAGAGTGAAGTGACTGAAAAAGAGTGTTTGTGCATTTTCATTGTTCAAACCTGTCTCAAGGCCGCATTTAACTGGTATTGACCTCTGTTTCTTCCTCTCAACTGCTATAACTGAACTGTAACTGATCCTTTTTGGACGATATTGACCCTCTGTTGGGCCAGCGTTCGCCTCCTTCATCCCCCTTGCTGGAAGCACGGCCCCTATTGATCTCATTCTTTAAGTGTTACCATAAATTCCCTCCCCATTAGTTTAAACTGCACAGCGTTTGGTCCACCCCATGATTCATCCAGACAGTCCTCCGCAGAGAAAGAGGAGCCCTCTCTCCTTTCTATGCCATCTTCTCCAGACTGCTCTTCATCCCTCCTGCAATGTGTTCCCTCCTCTTATATTACCTCTCCATCAGCCACTCTCCCTTTCCACCCTTTCCCTCTCTCCTTTTGTTTAAGTGTTGTGCTTCCTGGATTCCTGCAGTACAAAGTGCTTCTATACAGGAGGAATTCAATTCACCCCTAATTTGGTTTTGATACTTTTTATCTGCGTCATTTGCTTTTTGGAAGTGTGGCCGCTGTCTTCGTTGTTGATAGTCGACATGGACTGGCTGTACTGTACTAAACTGTGTATAATTCTTGGAAGGGAATAGTCAGAGAAACGGGCCCTGATAGAAAACCTCTCCATAAAACTGAAGTACTCTTCCTGAACGGGCTGTTTAATGGACTACAGATGAGTTTCAACAGTACACACAAGAGCTACGTTTTGATAAATACATTGTGCGCTTTTTGTGAGCTCGCTTGGGTGCCAGATACAGTGTGTGTGGGGGTAGCCAAGCAGAACAAAACAGTAAATTCAAGTTTCTTTCTTTTCTGTTGTACCTTATGCTTTCTGGTGTTCCCCAAGAAAGGGCCTCAGAAAAGATTAAGCACATGCAAAAAAAAAATTTATATGACTATTTGACCCACACAGACGGCAAGAAATGCACCAACCAAACAGCACGGCCAACACTTTCAAATATGATTTCTTGCTCCTATCACATATCTCATGATTACCCTCTTACCCCTGTCCTACAGCTTCTCAGGTATCATGAGATCACTGAGCCCTGGGTTCAATTGGCGAGGTCAGTGTTTTAGAAAATCTCCTCGAATCATTTCACTAAAGCGTTTTGGAGCTCTGAAGTGTGAAACGCCGGACGCACAAATCATTTCTGGGTGAAGCCATATGTGAGGCTTTAAATGTAGAGACGGTAATAATACTTTTGGTCTGGAGCCAGTGTTTGCCACAGCGGGGCTGTTCGATGGATGTCTGCATTATGCACCTGAGTGAGGCTTTCAGTCAGCGGATGAAAATGCTGCATTATTTCCGATAAATATTTCAACACAGCTCTTGAACCCGCAGGAGAACAATTCCCAGGGTCTCTTTTGGGGAAGGAAGTTGAATTGTACGCTGCTCCCGAATCTTAACTTTTGTCCGTTTTATTAAGGGCTTTGTGCAGCTCTCAACATGCACGATTGAGCATTTTTGTATGTATGTTTGTTTGCGCATACATGTGCGATCCGGCAGGAAGAGCTAAATTGGCTTCGAGAGATCAAAGCGGTAATTTAATCACTCTTTCAAACGCGCCGCAATTTGTGCAGGAAGTTTTGATTAAAAAGCCTGTGCATCAGCCTCACCCACCTCCATGGCAGACGGTTAGCTGATTAATACCCCAGAGGACCCGGTAACCAACGACCTGCCCATTACTACTGCTGTCTGAGAGGCAGAGCAGGGAGGGGTCGGGAAGGAAAGAGGGAGCAGATAGAGACCTCCACCCAGCACACGCACTCACACACCGTTATACTTTTATTTGTGTTCATATAAACAAGAAGCACTTTAATAAAGTATATTACCGGTGCAAATCACTGCTGGGCATCGTGTCTCTCCACGTTTACACGCCACACTTCCACGTAAGAACACAAACAGCAGCACTTCCTCCAAACGTCATTCATTTCAGAATCGGAGCAACACTTCGACTTTTAACGGCAAACTGTAAATCTCTCAGTTCCAGTTTAAGATGTTTAAGATGAAGCCAAATATAAAACACAAACATTAAACATAAATAATGTATTCCTACAATGTTAAAGTGTGACAAACACTGTTTGGTGAAGATGTGATTGCTTCTAACAACAGTCAAAGTACTCATCATTAACAGATTTGTTATCACTATCATTGAGTTTGTCTTCAACCTTTCATTGTATTTTTCAAACAACATAAATCCTGTCTTGCAGAATCATCCAATCCACAGTAGGAAACGGCGTCCATTATGCACGGATCACTTCCTCAAGACTAAACAGAACTACAAACCCCACATGATTTTGCAACACAGGAAAGCTTGTTTTTTCTCAGACATTGGAAGATGCGCAATGACCTTATGTCCTTAATACCCCCAAACAGCCACCCACCCAGTGCTGCTGTGCTACATATCCACCTCATTAGGTCCATTAATCCGGTCTTGTGGTTCTGCCGCTCGGACCTTTTCCATCATCTGGCTGATTTACTGCTCAGGATAACTGAGTTCAAGAGCCACTTGAATGTCCTGCGAGGGGGCGAGGAAGGGTTTTATTCCTGATTCTGAGAAACGCTCGGTCCTGTGTGTGAGGGGCTTGACTTCTACAGTACAGCGTATAATGAGACAGTTTGACTCATGCTGCACTGATGAGAGGTCACCAGATTGCGATGATGTGCCGCTGGAATCAAATGTCAATGGATATTTAATCTATCGGAATCTGCACCGAGGTGTTGCTGGTTAAAGTCGGGCGTAGTATAATGAAGTGTTATGTTGGGTGTAACGTGTTTTGTAGTGGGCTGTTCTTACGCAGGCACCTTGGTAGTGATGTTAAAATTACATTTGTTATTCGACGCACAGTGGAAATAATTATTTTTACCCTTTATTAAGAACTTGTGTAACAACTTAGTCGAGGTAATTTGTTAGCTGTCGTTCTTGGCAACGTACAAAAGGTTGAGATATAATCACTTAACTTTTCCGGCAGCCAGACTAAACACTTTTCTTATGAGGTTAATCAAGAAATTGTGGTATGGGGACATTGTAATCCACCGTAATATCTCTGTCAAATAGATACGTTATATTATGAGATAACATCATATCTAAGTGGGGGATTTTTATAGCAGTGTAATATACACTCCAACTAAAGATCCTTAACCTGAGAGCGCTGAGGCTGGTGGTCCATTTTAAAATTGTAAAAGCAACGCCTGACAGCTGCCTCTATTCTCTGCACATACACACTCACAGAGTCCACCCTCTGACCCCATTCACCAACAGCTCCATTAACCAGAGCATCGTGTGATTTCATTACATCAGGCTTAATTGCGTTCGCTGCATCTCGACGTGCTCTGGTAGAAACAGTGGCGTGAGGGCGGCTGGAGGAAACAGAAGATGGGAACGGCAGCGGGGACGCAGGGCAGAGGGGATGTCAAAGCTTTTATTCACTGCCTTTTAAAAAGCTCTCTCTTCCACCCCACTGCATTTCCCCCTCCGCAGGGCTGAGAGCATGTCTGCACTGAGAAAATAACCTCCAGCCTCCACGCCGCCTCACAAACAAACCACACTGACGTGATGTACTGATCTCAGCACTACATGCCAAATGAGATACAATATATTTACCATTTTATTGAGGCAGGAGAGGGAGTCGATGGTGTGTGTGTGTGTGTGTGTGTGTGTGTGTGTGTGTGTGTGTGTGTGTGTGTGTGTGTGTGTGTGTGTGTGTGTGTGTGTGTGTGTGTGTATGTGTTTTGTTCTATTGAAAGGACATGGGTGAAGGTGTACCAGGAATGGAGGGAAGTGGGTTGACAAAACAATGAAAAGCAGGGATTGAAAATGAGACAAAAGAGGAGCAGAGGTTCTTCAAACTCTTCACATTTAAAAAAAAAACTGATTCACATAACTACCTTTTAAAAAGCTTGATTATGTTCATTCTTCTCCTGACAGCTGGTGCCTTTTTATAACTATTGTGTAATCAATTTGGACAGCTGCAAAAGTGGGAGCAGGACCGGCGAGAGACCTCACTGTTTGCTATAAGAGGAATTGGCTCCATGGGGAATACAAATCGAGGTAATTCTGGGCCCGTGTGGGCCCGACACCTGACATGGTTTGGTTTCTTACTTCTTCGACTGGAGCTGAAACACCTGCTGCGACTGTGTGGAGTTTTGTTCACATGTCAATCCCTCCAGTCACCCACTGCTGTTTCAACTGTCACAACACGGCAGAGTCTGAGGTCCTGTCTGCTAATTTCAGGGCATGACCTTTTGTGTGTGTTCAGACACATTTGCATTCTGGTATGTTTACCTAATGTGGTACATGTGTGCACCAGTGTTGGACTATTATGTTAAATAGTGAAAGCTCTTCTTGCTCAGAAAGTTCTTCCTTCATTTGTGGTCCAAAGAGGATGAATCCTGATGACTTTGGAGACTTTTCTTCCAGCAAGAATGAGGTTGAAATGTTCAATACTTTGTTCCCCAAATATTTACAAAACTAATGACATTCAGCTGTACTTTGTGTTAACTCAATGTTAGCATGCTAACATGATACACATGGTCAACTTTATACAATCTAAACATCTGCATGTTGACATAGCATGCTGACATTAGCATTTAGCTCAAAGAACCACTGTGCAGTACTGCCTCAGAGCAGCTAGCATGTCTGGAGATTCTTAGTCTAGATTAACACCTTTTGTCAAGACAATTACAACCGTAGAACTGCTTCCAATCCCTTTTAAACCCCTTACCTTTGATGAGCTGATCAGAGGCACCTGGAAGCAACTTGGAGATAAAATGGAACCTGCTAGCAAGTCATATAATTTCCTCACTGCAGGAGGGAGAGGATACAGGGAGGCATTTAAGGATGAGGAACAGGTGTGGCTGAGAAAAAGGCAAGAGGACAAAGAAAGAAGAGACAAAGACTAACCCTAACCCTAAACAGACACTTCCTCACAGAAATATTAAAGGATTCACCGTGTAGATCTGAACAATGAAGGTAACATCTACTTATGCTCTGTTCTTTCAATTAGGCTTTTTATAGTAAATACTTCTCTGTGTGCCGTTTGTAGGATCACAAACAACTCCCTGATATGCAGTAAAAAGAAGAATCCCCCTAAACCAGTTGAAAGGCTTGTGGTTAGGCCGATCGCTTTGACTGCACCTACTTGCTAATCCAACACTGCAAATGTTTTCAACCAGATTCTGAGTTTACGATTTGGAAACTATTTCATTTGAAATTGCATCCAGGCAGGTTCAGAGTGTCGTACCTTTGAAGAAAAAGTTTATTGTGCTTAATACGGTGTAAGGCAATGATGGAACCATTACTGAGTACGATGCCTACTTTTAACCTTATTTCTTGTATGCTTGGATTACATACCTCCGTGGTTGTGTGAAATCTGATCTACGCAACACAGTTCATTGCAGGTAATGTATGTTTCCACCTTTTACATTTAGCCTAGGTTTTTTTTTTCAGCACAACATATAAAACCTCCATGTGTGTTACGTACAGCACATAGCAAAATACTGACCTTGAATCTGTGAAATGTCACCTTTGGAGATGTTTGATCTTTGCATCAACGCAAGACACACACTTAAATCACCAATCTAGTTTTTTCTTTAGAAGTTAGCCAGTGAAAATGTTCAGTGTTTGTGCCGCCATGTGTGTTCAGACCAGGACTTGAAGCCCACTGATTCATTGATGCACACCCAGGATACAGCGGTGATACAACTTCTTTACTACTATAAGATTGTTGGAAGTTTTGAAGGCCCCAAAGCCAAGATATTCCCTAATGCTCATCTAACTTTGAATGTAGTTTTTACAAATCTGAAACTATTCCATTAGAATTGCATTCACAAGGTTAAGGGTGTTGTATTTACTTGCAGCCTGCTTCATTTTTCCAAGGAGCTTCAGGAGAATCTAGTTTACTCTGGATGGAAATAACCTTTTGGATTTTATAGGCTGAGTAAGTCGAATGATTGCTCATGAATACAAACACTTTAATTTGTTATAAAACACAATGAAGAGTAGAAGATTTTCCCTTCCTGACAACAGAATTTCCACTAAACTGGATCCAACATCCCACATACTGTAGGAGGAATGGGTTACACCTCTTTTACAATCCTGTTCCTGATTGAGTCTAATAAAATCTTTTTTTATTTCAAACTCAGTTCCACATTTGAATTAATGCACTTCTCTCTGTACCTGGATAATGTTCGGTTCACGAGTCGATGGAAAGCGTCAGTGAATTAAGGAGAAGGTGAAGATGAGCTCGCCCCATGCAGAGGAGAACATCTGCTGTCTGTAAGCTGATGACACAAGTGGACGCCGAAGCTTTTGATCCACAGAATATGCTGATCACCTGCCACACATGCTGCATGTTAGAGGTTGGATGTTATTGTAAAGAACAGCGTCAGTCAGTCTGCGACAATATACAGAGACGCCCAGAATACATTTCAGTGAAAGATTTATGAGTGTGCATCAACGTTCATTAGCTGTGTCTTTGACAGTTGAAGTTTATTACTCTAAATCCTCGGTGACCTTTTGCTTTTTCAAATCAAATGCCCGCACCGTCGTAATTATAGAGTGACATCAAACTGAAAGTGCAGTTTACATAACTAACGTTCTTAACTTTGCTATCATTGAGCTCATAATAGACATAAGTAGAGAGCTCTGTGCTGCACAAATGCTTTCATCCAAACCCATTAATGCACTTTTTGCATTAACATCCAAGCTCACTATAGAGACGGCAAGCTATCCACAGTGGTGATGGGTTGGAGTGGTATCTTGAGGGTGGCATTTATGATGAACGTGTCCTCTCTCCTGGCCTGCACTGCAGACATGAACTCAGGTCTTTGTTTTTGATCTTCCCCCGGCTGTCTGATGCATTAACTCGCTTCTTTCAACAGATGCACTCATAAATGAGTCACTTCATTTTTCATGTTGAGGAGCAGCTCTCTCAGACTTATTGTCAAATCTGACCCAACAGCCCTCACTGCCCAATTGGACTCTTTAGTACATTAAGCCACCCATCTCCATGCAGGCACATTTAAAGCCAGAGGGTAACATATTAGTGTTATCACAATGTTGTGCATTAGTCGAGCTGCTCTTAGCAAGTAATGTTCGTGTAGTTTGCACTGAATACTAAATGGTTTGCTGTATGAACAGAGGTGCTTTTTGTTTAGGCTGTTGGAGAAAATCACTTCCTCCTTTATGTTTGAGGCAAATATAATCTTGCATGCGATCTAAGTCCGACTGTATGTGATCAGCTTTGAGGCGTCAGTTGGAGACCAGTCTGCAGGAAGCTTTGGCTATAGTGCTGCTACTTCTGAGCTCAGACTAAATCTCAGTGCCATCTAGCGCCAATGCTTTGGATTGATGACCAAAGATTTTACCACATGTCTGTCACAACTCTTGACTTTCATGTGGGACAGCCCAAAAGGCCTAATGACGCCCGCAAAAACCAAATAAAGTTGGTCCCACAATAACGTTGGTTTTTTTATACTTCAAAATGTTGTGTGAGTTTTGTCCCCTTCAGACTGTTTTCCGTCTCCATGCACCTTTAAAGTAGGAAAAGATGTGCCATAAAAACTATTCTGCGTGTGCAGCCCACAATCCCACAGTGTAGAGGAGCCTTAAATCGACTGAAAAATACAAATTAAATGAGGTTTTAAAGCATTTTATTTGGAGCCTGGAGCATTTTAAGTGAGTCTTCACATCTTAGAGGCCTTGACAATGCTTTACCTATTGATCCAAGTTTGAATATGTCAACATAATATACTGTAATTACTTTGCTGATGCTGATTTTGCATGATTTGGTTCAATATGACCTCGACGACCTTGTTTAGTAAACGTTTCTATGGATGTTGTTGTAGGTTTCAGACTGTATGCCAATACCACCAGTACCATAAAGCTAACAAGTGCTCATTTAGTTACTCTCCTCACAGCACTTAGTGCAATAATGCAGTCTTAATGACCCTCTCTAAACACAACTTAACTCTATCTGTGTTGTGCAGTGAACAGGACCTCTGGGTATTTTAGCATATACAGTATACTGTTACAAAGCAGAGCTTCCATGTCGTCCCTACAACCTCTCACACCCATTGATTAGATACAGACGCAGGGTTTGTCCAGTAGCCCTGCTCACCCTGCCATCGTCAAAGACAAGAACTCGTGTCCAGAACTGCAATCCAGAGAAACGGTTCCTCTGCTCTGGCTGTTCAGCATCAGCCGAGTGCTGCTGGGAGAGAAGGAGTGCGAGACCAGAAAGGAAGGGAGGGTGAGGAACGCTGCAGTCTAATATATAATACAATTTAGTAGGAGCACTTCCATAAAAATGGTGAGTGGATCCACGTGGGCTGACTAACGACAAGCACAGCTGCATCTGCAAATTTGCCCAATCCCTCAGCTAAGTAGAAAATGATTGTCTGGCCGTCAGTTAATGTTCCTTCGCTTCAGATTTGCTGAAGGTGCCTTCTTAGCTTGCACATTTTTCTGCAAATATTTCTTTAGACAAACACTAGGTCTATTTAGAGTCTTTTTCAGATGACGTTTGGCATCAACACGTCAACAGCGAAGTGATATATTCATCAGGGGTCGGGAAAATTGATTCATGTAAGAATCGAGATTGTTATCTTCTTAGATTCTAGATTTATTTAAAACTTATTTTCTCTACATATTAACCTAAATATTGCTACTAAAGGATTAATCCTACTGTGCAAGTCAAAGATCATTAATGTGTGATTTGTGGAATACCAGTTGTACAGTGTTATTTTGTTTATATATTTGTATATAAGCTTCTGAGAAATAAAAAGGCAGTTCGCCTAATTTTATTTATGTGACAAGCAGCATTTTTAATTTTTTGTATAACTTGAACTCTTAAAGTCACTGAGAATTGAGGAAAAAGTGTTTAATTCTCCAAGTTTAGCATGAATAAATGTTACTTTTTATTTTAGGTTTGCCTTCGTGTGTTTACATTATTGCAATCAGTTGATGTAACTTTTCCAAATATAAAAACTCCATAATACTCTACAAACTTTACGCCGCTTTCATCCCATAATTTGCCACTTTATTAGCACACAGCGGACTGGAGTAGATCCTGAAGTTTGCACCACTACGTACTGATTCAAGACCCCAAAAATTGTGAGATACCGAAAGATTCACGTCGCATTATTCATCCAATATCTGAGCAGCAGTTTCTAGATGGAAAGCAGCTTCTCCAAAGAACGCTCTGAATCCGATTACAGCATTATAAATGTGTTATGAAATAAAACCTCATTGAGGAATTCACCAATGCTTCACAGTTTACCGTTACATGTGAGGATGTCAGGCCACTTGGACACCATTAGCATTAGAGTGTGTTTAAGAGAGCCCACAAAGAGTGGCAAGCTTTAACGAGGTATTGTGTCTCAACAGATGTCTGACTTCATTTATAGTTCTACCTGTTAATGCAAAGCCAGCATGCTACAGTGAAATCCATTGCACCATGTCCCTTCTTCATCAGTTCCCATGCTGTAACAACGCAAGCTTTGTCTGATCAGACCGGAGAGTCTCTGCAGGTTAATGTGAGGCGTTGGTCAGTCGGGGATCTTTAGTTTCACACCCTGGTTTTTTTACTCTGGGAGGCCAGAAGGGAAACTAGCAGAGCTGTTTGGGGATCCAGTGGCGCTTAAAGAAAACATGGTGTAAAAAATGGATGGGAACACTAACTCCTCCAGACAGATGTGTTGATAAGCCCTCAAAAGGAAACGCTTCAGTGTGATGCTGTGAGAAGCAAGAGGCAGCAGTGGAGGAAAGAGCAAATTGGACGGATAGAAAAAGAATAAACACAAGAGAAATATACTCTCTTCTGCTGAGTCATATTCACTTACACACTATTCCTTCATTCCTCCCCCTAAATTAGCAGCTGTCAGACCCTCGTACTGCGCCGCTGATTGATGACCTCATCTGGGAGTTAACATGACACACTTTGTGTCAACTTCTCAGACTGCTGCGTTCTCGTGCCACATTGTCCTCTTCATTCAATACCTTGAGCCATTCATTACTTTGCCACTTATTGTTACCACATCTCTCAAAACCTTTACCCTCAGGCCACGCAGCATGTGGCAGACAGACAAAGACACTTTTGGCCAAGTATCCGGTCATAAATGCTGCCAAATACAGAGTTTTGTTTCGCAGGGGAGAGGCTTCTCAACACACCCACTTCCTCACAGTGTTGATGAAGCTGCAGAACTCTTGATTGATGACTCTAAGTTCACAACGGTGCTCTGCGGTTCATTTACAGTATGGGGTGAAAACCTCTGGTTTCCTGCGAAGACACAGCGTGACGTATGGAGGTGTTTAAAAAATGTTGAGACCATTTTTATCTCAACTTTATATTGCATACTTTCTCCCCTTAATGGATCCTGCAGCCTCTTTGTTTTAATCACCACTTTATATCTCATTAAGAAGAGTCAGCATTAAGGGATTGGTCAGCAGAGGATTCTAGCTTTCTTTATGGCAATGTGTGGACGTGCCAAGTGTGTTGTGGAATCCACCATTGTTTCAGCGTGGCTTTTCAGAACAATAAAAGCATCTGTGGTTAATGTGTGGTTTTCCACAAGAGAAGTAATTATCCATTAGACCAGTCAGATATGTTCAATGTTCTCTGGATGGTCAGCTAAAATGCATGTCTGGGATTTTAGTTTTTCCTGAAAGTCAGCTCGTAATGACAGGTAATGAGCTCTCATACATGACGGTAAGAACTCTGAATCACTTAACCCGACTCAAGTGGTTTCATATTAATCAATAAACTGTATATGTGACATTAAATCTAAGAACCATTTTGCAAAACCATTTTTAAAATGGTTTTCTATGTTTTACAAACTAGTGCGATTTGTATTCACATGTGTGTTTAAGAGCAGCAAGCTTTCCTCATACACTGATATATTGGTTCTGCAATTGCTTAATGCTTGTTTTGTTTTTTTGTCATATGTTCTTGGTTAGCTGAATGGCAGCAGTCCTTTCCAGTGAATCAACAAAGCCGCAAATATTGTAAACATGCATAGTTCAGTTATGGATATTATAAGATTCGGTCATTCATAGGCTACAGAGAAGGGAGATTTTTACAGAACTTCTAAATAATTGCATATTAAGACTCTGTGAGAGTCAAATTCTTCAAACTATTTGTAATTCAAAAGTTCCAGGCAGATGCTTAAAGCTGTCTCTGAACAATAAGGAAAGGGAAATAACAGTCGTAATCAATCACTTTAAAAAAACTGAGAAAAACTGCAATAATTTTATTACTTTTGTTTCTTCTCAAAAGCTGTCTGAAGTCTGATGCTCTTCAAAGTCAGTGAAGGTCGAAATCAAACAGCAGGTAAAAGGTTTTCCTCTGTGAAGGACAGGACTGGAGAGGTGGATTTATAGATAAATCAATAAATCACCACAAATTACAATATAATGCAAACATCATGTAGGAAGGAGGAAAGCAGCAGTGTACTGGGTCTTTTCCTATCTCATCGAGACATCAATGACCTCGTGCTCTCCATGTAACCTCCAGCTATCTTCAATATGCTGATGATAATGTGATTTCACTCACTAACACAAATATTATTTTAATTAAAGGGTCTCCTGTGTCTCTATTTTTTATCTGACTGGCAACAACTCTTTAGTACATTAGTACATTCATGCCCATCACAGGCCAAAGCCATGTCAAATCATTTCTGCCTTTAAAGATCAGCTTTTACGTTGGGATTTACAACCAAGAGGCAACCTCTCAAAAATGAGTATGCGTTACCAGACCCCTCTCACAAGCACAGAACCTTAATACCAGTGGGTTGCTGATCTGCATTTTTTTTAAAAGTGGTCAAATTGTGTCTGTTAACCAGATTGAAAAAGTACTTTTTACCTTAGCTAGCTGAACGTTGCTGGATCGAATCCCTGAGTCACTGAAATCTGGCAAAATGACAGCTGGCAACTGGAGGAGAAAATCCAGTCACTCTTTCCTGTCAAACTGCTCTTGACTTTTTCCTGCGTTATTTTCCACCCTTCACTTATTAATCAATAAGTGCATGTGATGGCATGTCTTTGTACACTACGTTCTCCCTTTCTCCACTCTCCTTCATGTCAGTGATATGTGCCTGCTGGGTCTGGCTCCGTTACTGCCAGACATCCCAGAACATGTTTCCGTCAGACAGTTGTGTTAATAGGTGAAGTATCGGGTAGAACATTGGATTTCTAAAGAGGCCACTGAGCTGCCTACTGTTAGTAGGTGTGACCTCTTGGCCAATGCATGCTGGGACAGGCTCTATAGTTCCCGGAAAACCTGAACAGGATTGATTTAATTAATAAGTCAAAGAGTATACCAACATGTTTACAACAAGGCTTTGAAACACCTGAAGATTTAGTCTAGCACTAAAGTTAAAATATGGTTTCTGACTGCAGATCAATAAGGTATCTGTACCAAAATTCATGCCAATCTAATATTTTTCAAGACATTTCACTAAAAGCCAAACGTGTCAACCTACTGGTGACTCCGGGGGAAATTAATGTCTGTACAGAATTTCATGACGATCCATCCGATAATTGTTGAGATATTTCCACCTGGATAAAAGTGGTGAACATAAGACACGGTGTTTTATAATTGGATGAATGAGGATGTGAGATGAGAGAAGGTAAAAGGGATAGATCAAGAATCCAACGGGAATTGAGAACATTAAAAAAGCTTGAGGGTCATGTTGAGGAACTCCAAAGTATGCTCTTTGTTCCTGATCTTAAATTAATTTAGGCTGATTAATTCCTTTGATTATACAACAATGATGTTTTTTATAGAGAGTTGACCTTTTAATATCCTGGATTTTTGGTTGTTTGTTTGTTTTTGTCATTTTATTTTCCTGACACTTGGCTTTTCAGGTATCAAAAATTGGTTGAGGGAGGCGAGTCGCTGGACTGTAGGCCATCTCCTATTCTCTGCTCTTATAAAGGATGACTTCCCCCAAATAGAGTTTATTTAGAGCTGAGGGAAAATGGATATGATTCCTTCCACAGTGTGGCAGCCACACTTTATTGTCTCAGTGTAATAGGCTCTGCCCTAACACATCCAGGAGATAATGCTTTATCATAAAGAAAATGATTTCCAGGTTAATTCGCTGGACTGAGGTGTGCTGTGGAGCAGAGCGAGCTGTCTGCTTACTGTCACCTGGGCAGCCAGTTCGGAGCAGATGCAGCAAGACGTGCTGTGGGTACCCAGCATCTCAGGGCCGAGGAGAGGGCTCCATAGTAACCCAAAGGCTGACTGCCATTTATCTTTTCCATCTCCAGAACATCCCCTCCTCTCTCTCTCTCTCTTATCATGCACTCCTGCATATTCACAACGCATTATTCATCAGGAACTCGCTAGTTGCTGACTTGCCCACATATCTTCTTCACTCACCTACTGAGTAAACACACAGGGGATCCCACCTATCTATCTTTTTAAGCATGTGTTGGATATTTAGTATTCATGTGGCATAGAGCTAAAAGCATTGGGGCACTGCAGCAGCAGCAGCTGCTGCAGCAGCAGCAGCAGCAGCAGCAGCAGCAGCAGCAGCAGCAGCAGCAGCAGCAGCAGCAGCAGCAGCAGCAGCGAGTTAATGCAAGAAAACATCTCTGTTTTGTTAAGAGGAGTTTTGAAAGCAGGAGTTAGACAGTTTTCACTATTTCTCTTCATGTAACTGATATCAACAATGCTCTATGAAGCTCAGGCAAGGCTAACAACGTAAGATCACTTTACATTGCCCTGTTTTTCTATTTATCATCAAACTGGTGTGATGCCTGTGATCAGCCTGAATACCCCGAGGTCGGTTGTGTGGTCGATGCAGCCGTCTGTACCCAGGGGAAAGGCTTAATTTGTCCCTGCAAGTGCTTAAGTATGTTTGTATGTGCATGTGTGTGAGATGTTTGTCTGTTTGTCATATACAAACTCCAATCAGGATGAAAAGCCAAGATGATTAGAGAGGAGAAATCATGCCTCGTCTTGTAATCAAACAGAGACGGTGTGTATCGCGAACATTAACACAGTGTGTGTGAGTGTGTTCTGTCTGAGCACATACAACCAGGTGTCTCGACGTGGCACATATAGCATCAGCGAAGTTAGAGGGGATAAAAAACAAATGATGTACAAAATGTATTGTTGGCAAAGTTGTTTGTGACCACTAATACTATAATCATATGCTGTAGCACTGTTATCGTGGTTTGTGTCAATGCTACTCCATAACAAAGAAGCAGTTATAGGGTAGTTGTATCATCTGTAGGGTGTACTGTAGTCAACTCGAGTTTATTTTGTATTTCTCAATGTTATATGCAGTGTCTCAATGAGCTGTACAGGCTCACAACAGCAATGGTTCTCAACCCAAACAGTCTGAAAGGAAAACAATGAACTCGATGCTGTAACGGGTAATAGAATTACAAAATATGATTGTAAGCCAACAAAAGGATTAGTATTTAAATCCAATACTAATGTAAGAAATCCAGTAGGACAAGTTTGTTGGCAAGTGTGTTGCTTTGGTAAACGCACAGGTTGTGTTTGGGTTTGGTTACTTTTTCCAAATGTAATTTATTGAGAAATGTCCTTGTTTCGCTCTCTGACTTCTCCAGTTGTCTGTGTCCATGTATATCATGTGTGGTAAGTAGATACACACGAGGGAAAGAGATGGAAGGTAGTCAAATGTGTCCGTACCTGGTGTGGTCCTGAATGTTAGGCCCCTATAGAAGGATTTGCTGGTTTTTACACACACCCTCGTCATGCAAAGCCCTACACATAAAGAGAAAGTGTTGTGTTCAAGGACACTGGGATACTGTATGTGAACAGGAGGAGCCGGAGATCAAACCTCCAACCCTGGGATTAATGGACACCTTGGTCTACGTCTTGAGCCACAGTCACACTGTCCACTTTATGTAAAAAAAGACATTTGAATGCCTCCGCGCAGGCGACAGAAGTGGCTTTATGTTTCTGGGTTGTCCGTATGGTCGTCCTATCGTCATGAACGTCATATCTCAGCAACGCCTGCAGGCAATTTCTTCAAATTTGACACAAACAAAATTCGTTTTTTCAAGTGATGACATTTTGTACAGACATGAATATAAACTGCAACTTGACAGGTTGGCGTACGCCTACAACCGTGAGGCGGTAATTCTACTTTTGAATACAGCAGAAGAGATTGTTGCACAGGAAGTCATTGCATAATCCTCTCGTTGAACAATGTGTTCTGCTACATTTTTAAGAAAACACATTGTCCTGGGCATAAAGTGAAGCATGCATACATTACTGTCCCATTTTCATGTTTCTCTCTTGGTTCTCTCTTGGTACTGAGAAAATCAAATATAACCCTCCGCTGAAAGCGTTCATCTCTGTCTTGATACGAGGCGACAGTCCAGTAATGGATGTGGGCAAAATGTTTCACTCTAACGTTTCATTAGTCAACTGTGTTGTCCACTCTACTTTATGGCAGAGCAGGAAATAAAGCAAAGCAAATCCAAGCATGAAAATCCACCGAGTTGCTGAACACAAGCATATTTGTGTTTTTCTAGTGACTCTAAGTTAAACAAATAAGAATTATTTAACTGAGGCGAAGAATGTTTATTTAAGAAGTAATTTGTCTGCTTGATACAGAACTTTATACAGTGAAGCTGACTACATGTTTACCTTTTCTATTGCAGACGTGCACATAGAAGTAGCGGTCTGTACACATATGGGTTTGATTTATGGATTTGTACAGAGCATAAGATATATGTGGCACAGTGTGGTACCTCAGGGGTCATATTTCACACTCTCTCTTCTTCATAACTTTATTTCCAGCTGACGTGCCTGAGAAGTCCCACAGCAACAAGTGCAACGTGATAAATTAGAAAAAGTCCGACTGATGAGGGTTTGTGGTCGGGTGTGTTTGACTTGGTTATTCACCAGAGTAAGGTGTTCCAGGATGGGACCTCCACAGCTGGCCACCATCACTCTCAGGTCTCATTTCCCAGCTCCAGTTCTATCTTTTTTGACTCTTGTTTCTCCGTCTTTATACATAAAACTAAGTGAGTTGCGACAGGGTGGTCCCTTTCTTTCTACGTGGGATGCAGGCAGATGGGAGAGGCCAGGGGTGGATTGGTTGATTTGCTTATGTGTTAACTGCTGCTGTGCCGGATGGCTTCCTCATGTGTGCTGTGATCCGGAGCCTGTCTCCAGGCCCGCAGCCAGCTCTCCCACACTGATTTCTTACCCTGCAGAGACCTTTATAAAACCCAGATAAAAAGGAAACACTAAAACAAAATAAAGCTCTTGAGTAGAAATGGCCCTGTTTTCCCAGTGCGTGCTCTGTGTGTGCGTGCATTGCTTTATTCCTCGGTGTCTTGTATATTTGTTTGTCAGGTGTTTTGACATCACAGTGAGGAGTTCAAGCATTTGGAGCACATTGAAAGAAAAACACGTTGTGGAAATACCCCCATTTTCCAAAAGATATCCAGGACACCAGCTCACATTGTGTGCAGATGTAGTTTAATTGACTGAAGCCCAAGTGTGTCAGTGCAGATGTGGGTCAGTGTTTCAAGCCTTTTCATTTCACTCCATCCTGCTCAGATTGTGCTCGGGCACTCATGTAGAGCAGTTCAACATGTGGTGTTTTATGTTTTAAAAAAACGAGAACTACATTTCCCAATAATCCTGGTGCTTCCTGTCTCAGGGAACATACCTACGTGTTTCTCCCTCCTCCCCTTTTGGTGAATAAAGTGTGTTGTACTGGAGAAGACTTGTGCAACGTCTTTTAATTGGAGACGGGTTGTGAACAGAAGTCATCCATGGCAAAGTAGGACACTTGTGGGATTTGAAGCGTTATCAGGTGAACGTAAACATGGTGATTTCAGGCTTTTGAACATTTACCAATGATGTCGTTTTTACAGAGAGGACGTTCTCTGTTTGTGCAGCCGTCATCCTCTCTGAAGTCACAAGGCAACTTTTCAGAGCCACCATTTAAACTCAAGTCTTTGACACTGAAAAGAGAGATTTTCAGCGGAGTGTTTCTTTAAAAATGGCCTCCTGTGTTCCTGTCGTTGGGCTGTAAAACAATCAGACACAATGTTGAGTATATTTCAGTGCAGCAGGTGCTGATGGAGGCTGTCAACCCTCTTGGCAATATTTTTGTTTAGTTCACATAACTCTGCTAATGTCTTAGACTGAATCTAGCAATATCTTTTATGATTTAAAATGTCTTTAAAATGACGTTTCTTTGTGGGTTGAGTCGTGTTTGAGTGTTATCGCCCCGAACATATTTGAATGTGTCTTTGCTTTTCCTACAACGAGCATTTGTCTGTTTCCTTTTATCTATTTAAGACTTCTCTTTCTGCCATTTCAGCTGACTCGCCGTCTTGATTAATCTTGACAGAGGGAAAAACTCAGTTTGATTAGTGTCTCCGTGTAAGTGCTCCCCGCTGATCAAATTAAAATTCTGCAATCTGTCACCCCCATCTCAGAGTGGTTCGCTGCATTCTGGCCCTCGTATATAGAAACTAGTCAAGGAGGGAAAAAGCTGAACAGAAGCATTTCACACTCCTGATTTTGTTTTTGCTTTTCCAGATACACTCGTCTGTAAAATCAGTGAAGTAGAAATGTAAGTGCATTTGTTGAAAAGTGTTTTTCCCCAAAACTGCAGCAGCTACAGACATGTGTGCTGTAGTTGGTGACTTCCCTCCTCTTGCGTCCCTTCTGTTTCTGAGTAGATTTTATCACTAAGGATTCATCTCTGACACGTAGCAGGAAGAAAACCCTGTTGCACCCCAGAATGTTTAAGTGGTGATAAGACTGCAGGGAACCACACTCCGGGTCCAATGGACACACACACACATATGGTCCTGCTTTTGACTGCGGTTTGGCTGCCGGGCTGACACGCCATACTTTCTGGTTATAGCGTTTTATTTTCATGTGCTTGAGGTAATCTTCACAAATGCTCTTGGGTGTTTTGTATAGAGGGGGGCTAAAAGTGCATTTCTTTAGTCTAACATCAGGTCTGTGTGTCAATTTTGGGAATAATTTGAATAATTTTGAAATGTGTCTCTTGCAGAGTCCAAGCTCACTGAGGTTTCTCAAACCCTCTTATGACGTCTTCTATATCTAAACTCAATATTGAATTGAAAGAGTAGTTTTGGAAAATGGGCTTAATCGCTTACTTGCCAATGATAAGATTGATACCGCCATCGTTTTGTACGGATAAAGCTGAGGCTTACTCCAGCAGCCTTAGCTTAGCTTAGCCCCAAGACGGCTAGCCTGGCTCTCTCCAAAGAAAACCAAATCAGCCTCAAAGGTCATCTAATTTAGTGTAAAGCAACTCAAATAGTTGTTTGTACTCTTCAGTAGGGACTAAGGAATTAAAGATGTGTTAATAAGTGAACTTTAGAGGTGATTGTTGGCTTGGCTAGCTGTTTCCCGCCTGTTTTTGGTCTTTATGCTAAGCTAAGATGACCGAGCTGCTGGCTGTAGCTTCATATTACGAGTTTCTCACCACGCTGCCGTGAGTTCTCGAGGAAAACTTTGCTTTTCTCGCATGACTCGGTGAACAAAGAATCCAGAAACAAGAGAAAAATCTTGATAAATGTAAGTTTCACGAGTAACAACATCAAAAATATATCCAAACATCTGTTTTCAAACTCTTAATCCTATAAAGAAAACTATTTAAAACACTTCTGCATGTACAGAACTCGCACCGACAAGTTGTGCTTTAATGCAAAAGTTGTAAATAATAAGGTTTTATATAAGATGTTTTGATATGATGTCTTTCTTCACACATTCCAGGTAACACTGGGTAACTGATATACACATGAACACATTTAACACCAGATTATTCTGTGCACTTTAACATAGTCAGTCTTAGTTTAGCTACAAAGACAAACGCGACACACAATGCAATGACACCTCAAGTTTATTGTATTATAGATGCTCACTTCATTTGCACACATTTTAGTTTGTTTTTTTTACATTTTATAGTGTATTTTTGTATCTCGTATCAACTCTAAGAAATTCACATTTACACAATGCATTTTACATTAGTAGCTAAGTACAGGTGACATTCAGCTTCTTCGGGAGCAGGTCCTGATCTCTCTGTATAAAGTTTGTAACGATATCACATGACGGCGAACCTCCCATAGATTCCGTGTTACGGCAGATCACGTGTCTCGTCACCTCTGAAATGGAGGTACATGATGAAACTTACTGTACATGCAAAAAAACCTCTGCACAGTAGAGCTGATTTCTATTGACTTATAGCATATGTGAGTTTTAGAGTAAAGGTCTCAGGTGACAGGTTTCTTTAATGCTACATGACCCTATTATTTGCCAGTATTTATAGCATGTTAACATACAGTATGTCTTCATTGGCAACCAATGCGTAATGTAAGTCTCTCTATATCGGTGCCAGGTTTATACAGTTTGCTTGAGTCTCCAAAGTTCTGTTTACTAAAAACCTTCATTAGCTTTCAAAAATATCAAAGAAATGCACATAAAAGAACTGCAAAAAAATAGAGTCAAACTTCTGAACTTAAAGACACCCGACACTGTACACAGGCACTTGAACTGTGGTACACTCTTGGAGTGCATTCATAATACATCTAATAAGTGCTACAAAATAACATATCCGTTAGAAAAAATACCGACTCCAAAAAGTGTAATCCTGTTCATGATACGAACCAACAGGAAAACAGAACAACAGATTGAGGGCAAACTTAAACCTTATCCTTGAATGTGTCTTGCATATTTCTGTTTATATTCAGGGTTGTACATTCTTACATTGTGTGTCTCACTTCACAAGCTGCAGGAGAAAGAGAATAAGTCGGTTCAGAGTGGATGAGTGCGCCGCTCGAGGGCCTCAGGGCGAGATGGAGGCGAGGAGTTTCTTTTCTTTAAATCAACACTCATACTGTAGCAGCGTCTGCTGTAATGTCACCGCCACAGCGAGGATCGGGATGAATTACTCTCTCATTAGAGGAGTGAATCACACACTGTCGCTCTGTATGCGTGTGGTCACACGTCCACGTCTACTGAGGAGCTGTGAGTAAAGATCAGCAGTGTTGTATGTGTTTCCATTCATAACGCTGCAGCGATGCAAGGTGAATCACAAGTGAAGAGACCACAAGGTTTAATGGTCTTGAGATGTTGGTGATCATGTGACCGATCCATGCAGCATCCCACAGGATGCAATGACTCACTTTCTCTCTGCCCTCTGGACATTTCTTATCTATGTGTTGCTCACTAAACTCTACAAGCTCCACTGACAGGTGAACACATCTTGTTTCTCCTTTGAAGTAATAGTTCTGACACGTATTCTTTCTTTCTAACAGTCGGATGAGGAGATTGATACCTTGTCTAGGCATGAGAGTGATCTTCATCGTCTTATATAAGTCTGAAAGAAAGACGGGGAATAAGCTTATAGCCCAATAATGTATCCGTGTTGAATCATGTCAGATTTAGCTAATTAGCACATCAACCCGTATCTTTCTACATTATTCTTTCTCTCAACATAAGAGCTGCTTTATTTATGAACCTACTCACTCCATCGTACATCTACAGGTTTTAAAGGAGTCCTCTACAGATCTCTTGATAATCTTTACAACCAGAGCGACCCTGAGAAAGTACGTGCCCCTGTAGGGATGAACCGTCAAACTCAGCGACGGTATACTTCCTTTTCATGATATCTATGTCAACTGCAGCATAAAAGTAATCTTGTGTGATAAAAGGTACCGCCCTGCAATGCAGCTAAGTGCTTTTATATCCCCGTGGCGATAAAGTAAATGTCAGTGGCCTCGGACTTGGATAAGGGATCTGTAATGTCATGTCGAGGCTTCAAAGAGGGCCGTGATGCCCCTCTGCTGTCCGCAGCGTTAATCCCGATGAGAAGTGGCCGAGCCGAGCCGAGGGTAAGTGAAGCTGAAACCCTGAGGTAATTACTACCTGCCTGTCAGAACGTCTCTCTAATGAGCCCTGTGTTGATGTGAGCGCCGCCGCAGCCGATGAATAAGCACCTCAACACTGTTTATAAGGCTCTATCACGCAGACGGAGCTGTAAGCAAGACTGTGAGAGTGAGTGTGTGTGTGTGTGTGTGTGTGTGTGTGTGTGTGTGTGTGTGTGTGGAGGTTGGTGCTATCAGTGAGCTGAGAGGATAGTGAGGAGAGTTTGCCTCTGAGGGGTGTCCCAATTTTCCACTCAGTGAGCGTAAAGAATGACAGATGGGATTCCTTTTTTCAGAACTGAATTCATTTAGGCATCTGTGTAATAAGCAGCTCTGTACACGGAGTCACTGATGACGTCAGATGCATCACAGTGAGTCAGCAGAGCTGCACAGTCCGATGGTGCTTCTCTCGCGTTGCACGTTCAGGCTTCACAGAGCACCATGGAGGCACCCTGGTGAATCAGCTGCATAACTCGAGCCACAAAATGAAAGTAATGTACCACAAACAGCAGAAAAACATCGGGGCGTGTTACTTTAAAAGCATGAAATTACTGAAACACAATCCCTGGAGGCGCTGAGAAGGGATCTCGCAGAGGAAAAAATGTTGATTAGCGAGCAAATGACCTTTCTTCCCAAATATGAGTCACTTACATCCGTCGGTGTAGCCAACCTCAACCAACGATGCAATTTTACAAGACAACATGCCATGAAAAACGTCTGTGCTTAAATGATAAAAGAACAAGGAACTTCAGAAGAAGAAGGGAATGACTCACGGCTCCCCCGCTGCTTTTTGTATCGCAGATGATGGCGGGGGTCTAATAGAGCGAGTCCTATGGAGAGAGACGGAGGATTATCTGAGAGCAGGAACGTCACAGAGGAAGATGTGAGAGGGAAAAGGCTGCTCTCTGAGGAAGAAGGTCTCTTTGATGCACAAAGAAAAGAACGAGGAGATAATGGAGAACCTTTCTGCCTATTTACCTTTCAGGCACATACAGTATGTTTCACGGCTAGTGATTGTGGAATTAAGGGGGAAATGTAAAGCTTTAGAAGGAGCTGAGGACACTAAATTGGCAGTTAGTGAGAATTATGTCAATATTAGATACTGGAATAGTGAGTTAATAGGAGATGCACTGGCATATAGCTTTGATTATGTATCTGCAGTGACGTTGGTACAGATAGTGGTTGATGTTGCGCCGTAGAGGTCGTGTCCAGGCACTGATCGATAGAGTTGGACTCTATCTGCAGGGATGAAGAGTCAGACTGTTGCCCAAAAGTGCTGGGAGGTCCATGCAAGTCAAGTCTTTGCTCTGTGGCAAGTCAGTTTTACTGCTTTCTTTTTGGTCCACGGTTCAAGTCCCCCATTCTCCTCTCCCTGTCTTCAGCTCTGACGCCTCCTCTTCTGCTTCCTCCTCTTCCTCAGACTTCAGGGAGAGGCGTGTTAGGCTGGGGGCCGCCATCCACCCTCACCACTGCGGAGAGAAGAAGAAATATGTCAGGCTCTGGATAAGGGAAACACGTGATGTGTGGTGATATTCCATCCTTTTCGTCGAGAGGGCCCACAAATGTGACTTTGAGGTACGTCTACACTCGCACACACCTGGTCACGCCGGTCCCTCCACTGACCAGAGGAGCATGCTGCAGGTTGAGCCCTACCCTGGGGCATTCTGGACAGCCCTAGGACGAACACAGTCTACTTGTGTTTCCCACTGAGCAGCTCCTCTATAGTAAGCAGGAAGTCCTTCGATTAAGGGCACCTCGATTAGTGTCTGGATGTTTTACATTTCGATTCCCTGCCCTAAAAGATTATAACTTCCTATCCAATAAAATGCTGTAAAACTCCAAACCCCCTGATAATCACACTTTTCCCTGCAGGGGGCCCTGTGGTGTCACTCACTCATCTGAACCTGTTAAACTGGAGTCATTAGCCGGATGAGGCCGGGAGGCAAATGCTCTCTTTTCCCACAAACCTCTTAACCTGTTGTCAATTGGGGGAAGCCATGGAAACGGCTCGGGAATGCAGAGGCGTTTCTGAGAGGACCCCCGAGTCCGGTGGGTGTTTTCTCATCTTTATCAATGCATCCTTGTGCCAGGGGAGTGTCGTACAAGAGGGTTTGTTTTAAAGCTTTAGAAGAGGGGGATTCTTTTGTCAATGTATAACGTCATACCCTCTCTCTCTCTCTCTCTCTCTCTCTCTCTCTCTCTGTTTTCATTCCTCTTCCCTTCCTAAAAAACCTATTTTCTTCCACACATAGTTTGGTTTTAAAACGCACTGGGAGAGCTATACGCTTCCTCTCTGCTCGCTGTGTCTACCCACATTGATTCTGTCCAGTGACGGCCACAGTCCATAGCTCTGCTCTCTCTTCCTTCCTGTTTAAACAGACACTCTACAGGCATCAGCAGTGACAAAGAGCAGAGAGACACTGATGCTGGCCAGTGCACAGCCATCTGTAACGCACACACGTTCAGCAATACGAACAGTCGCTTGCACCTGTACTTCAACCTCAAATGCAACTGGACTTGCACCTCATTTTTTGAAGGCATTGGCGATAATAATGTCCATATGTCTGTCCAATGTTTTCAGTCCAACCTCATTCCAAGAATGAATACAAGCTGTCTTTCACTGAACCAGCTCAATCTGTTCTGTAATGTGAACTCGCAGCAAAGCTTTGTTACAGACTTCTTCTTCTCCTCCTTTCTTTTTTAATCAGCACATTCAGGCAATCCTGATTGGACGCAAAGCCGCGATGAAAGCTTTCAAATTTGCTGATTGGGATTGAATTCGAGACGATTTCATGGTAATCACAAGAACCCCCCCGGGACAACTTAACAAACATTGGGATTGTTTTACTAATTCAAAACATTTTTCATTGTGCGACTTATTTTATTATTTTTTCATTTACATCTCCAGATTCCATATACAGGATTAAATGGGCCCCTGTGACACACAAAGGGCTCCTCCCCCCCCCCCCCCGACCACAGCACCATCATCTTCACTCGCTGTCATCTCTCTCTCTCCCTATATATCTTTTGCCAAAATGAGTTTTGTTTATTAAAATAAAGAGATTTATGTATCTGTCTCTGTGCTTTGTGTTACATTTGTCAGATGTGTGAACAAGCAAATACTGACAGCCATCTTTAAATACTCCCCAAACGCCTCTCTGTGTTTTCCTATAATTATATTGTATTTTATCTTCTTCTGCTGTCAAATATAATAAATACTTATTCTCGTTTGATGTGCAATTTACAGTTATCTAAAGTATACGCTGTGTTATGCAAAATATGCAAAAGGGATTTTCAGTTCTTCTTCATGGAGTTCCTGAGTCGCTAAGCTCTGGTTTATGGGACCCTTGAGGCCCATGGGGATGTGCACTGTGGGCCAAAAAGGAGGATAAAGCAATTGATTTCCATCAACTCTAAATGAACAAGGAAAACTGATATCGCCTCCGTCTAATGTAGTCGTAATCCCACAATGACGGGACTTCCACATCGAGAAGAGGTTTTATCAAAACTCCCTAACGTAGGAGTATTGATGAGTCATCCGTCCTCTATAACTGAAATGGCATAATAATTCATTTCATGAGCTACATTATTACTGTTTACTTGCAGCTGGATAATGTGCTGTAATGAAAGCCTTCCCCCATCAGGGTTATCATTAAAGCTATTTAAAAACCCAAAACTTTATTTCCTTGTGGCTTTCAAATGAAGACCAACAATAATCTGTGTTTCTTGTGTGTTCGCCTGCTGCTGCACGATGTTCAGTCCGTTTTAAAGCTCAACCCAAAGTTGTACCCCTCCTTTGTCAAAATCAAGGTTTTCGGCCGTAACGTTACTTTGAATGATTTTTTGATTGACATTTGCTTTGACTCAATTTTGTGTAGTCTGTGAGGTCAAACATGGAACGAGGCTGAGCGATGTGAGTGAGGGCTTAGAGTCGTGTTTAAATTTTAAACACATTCAATATTCATGATTCAGAAGGGGAAGCGGGCAGCAAAAGAGGTTGTGGGGGTGGGGGGGGGGCAGATAGGAGTGCTGCACAGACAGACGGTTGTTTTTAATGGAGATGAGCCGGCAGAAACGGGGCCGAAAACACTTCATGTAGGAGCACTCACCCCTCAGCAGTGACTCATGCAGGGAATACCCTCTCTGAACGTTGTCAGTCAAACCACGGGACACTTTCATTGGTCCATTTCTCCTTTTAAAGGCTTCTTTGACTTGTTTTGACTGGTGCTGCTCCCATTATTTTAGATGGCAGTAAAATATGGTTCATTGGAGACAGGAAACCCCCTGCGATTATCGTGGATTTATTGCGCATATTCTCACCCTCTCGCGTATTTTAACAGAACCAGTTGGTTGTGCAAAAACCACCGGCCCCCAGCAGGAGAGCATTTGCTTGCCTTTATTTAATGGCTTCCGCACCCGTAGACTGTTCTAATGCCAATTAGCACGTGCTAAACGCTGTCGCCGGATCCCATTTTGAAAGGCAGCGAGACCAGGCCTGGATCCCGTCTCGTAACACCTGCTAATGAGCCGATCAGTTAGAGAGGCGACAGGGTTAACGGGGGAGTCATCCTCTCAGTGAACCAATCCCGAGCTGTTCCTCCAAAAGAAATTCCTTCTTTTCTTCGACATGCAGCAGGCTTTGCATTTGTGGAGTGGAAGAATGGAAAGAGGGACTCAAACAAAACACAAAAACAAAATAAGCTTTTCCCAAGCCTCATTAGAATGTAATGGCTTCCCCAGAAAAGACACAGTGATGTGGATCGTTTGAGGGAGGATTTATCCGCTGTTGGGCTTGTTAGCACATTATTATCCCTGTATAACCATTTTTAGGCTTTACTATAATTCACAATAAGAGTAGGAAGGAAACATATGGGACCCATAGAGCGAGAGAGTCCGGGAGAGAAGCATGAATGACTGAATAAACAATAAGATCATGACTGAACTCGAGACGTGTTCTTCAGGTAAGAAGCCTCTCAGGTTGATGTGTGTAAATCGAAATTGGATTCTTCTCTTTAATGTAAGTGCAATTTGAGCATTGAAGACTGCTCTTCTTCCTGCGGCACTTTTATTCTCCAAAGTGTTTATCCTCTTTTTGTATCCACTCTGCAGATTGCCCACAATGCACCTGTTGGTACCCTGTGTGCAGGCATGCTTCCTCTATTTGTTGAATTTACGACAGTTTAAAGGATGATTATGGGGACGTCCTTTGTTTTTTATTGTCAACTAATCACGAAAAAACTAAACAATGAACTGATTCAACTAAAAAGTATTGTCTTTGTCGCTGAAAGCTGATATAACTGATTCCTCTTTGCTATAAAATTCATCATATATTTGTATTTAAATGCAAATATATAATTAATTACAAGAGATTGGGAAGTTGTGCAAAATCCATACACAACTAAACACTGTTTCTGTCTCAATGCACTGTGCGGAAACAAGTAAATTGTTTTATTATAGATCAATGAAGTGCATAATCTGAGTTCATCTCACAAAAACCTGTTTAGATTGTGTCTGCCTTGCCTCGCCTGCCTCAGACATACACCCAAAATACTTCATGAGTCAAAGAGAGACACATATAGATACAGACGAGTAGTAACGGCCAATATAGATCAAACATATGGGGTTACGCACTTTCCTTATACATTACAATTTCTAAATGTGCTTTACACGAAGATAGAAAGTGTGTCAAACATCTGTCAGGTCTGAATTCTTCAGCCTCATATTCATGTTGTACCTCAACTTTTGCGATTAGGAGGGGCGTACAGTCGTATTCATGTTCCTGCTGGTGCCTGAATTATAATCTCTACATTCCTGCAGTGTAATGCATCAAGCATGTAAGATGTGGCTGCTCTCGGCAGCTCGGTGTTAGTCCCGCTCGCAGGTGATATATTGTCTTTTGTTCTGAGGAAAAGGTATGCACGCTGCTAGAGAACCACGACACGCAAAGTCTCAGCAGAGGATCTTGATTTAATCAATAATGACAGCTCGAATATCACGGTGTGAAGAAGGAATGTATTCACACTTGGAGAAGTGTCTCGTGTTAAGTCACAGTTCCTCTGGTGAATATAAAGTCGTGGGTTGGAGCCAGGAATCGCATCGACATTGAATAATAACATCTAGTCAAGTTCTACATCTAACAGATAGTAGATGCAAATCTGCTGACGCATCTTGTGGTTTAGTTAATTGATTTATGATATTTTGCTTATATAAATATACTCTCAATGGCCACTTAATAATTTACCACTGTACTCTAATGCAGTCCAGTACAACCTGCCGTAACGTTTATCTTTACGACGCTCATAATCTTCCATTTTTGGTGACTTAAATTCTGTTAATTCCTTGGGTCATAGTTAAAATGTGAGTCTTCAATGCTAAAACATGTAATTTAATGACGCCGTCAAAAAAGAAAAAGAGCGTTATAGGCATCATAAAAGTAGAGTTTATGGCAGACCAGTTGCAGGTGTACCCAATAAAGTGGACACCGACGCGTGTGCAAGAATTCCATATAAAATAATAAACTTTAAGTGGAATAAAATGATTAATGCAGTTTTTCGGATGATGTTTTACTTGTCAGAATCACGGGTCTTAGCCCAGAGCGTGTCGCAATGATAGCACAACCACTAAACGTGATACACCACCATGATATTGGATTGTCGCCCAGCCCCAGGTAATGCCCTTTGTTCCATGAAGAAAATATGGACATACTTCTCTTAATCACTAGAATAAAGAGTGAGATTTAGTCTTACCTATCTGTTCCTGTGTGCCTGAGTGTGAAGGCTGAGCCTGGACTTCAGCCTGGGCCTGCTGCTGCTGCTGCTGCTGTTGCTGCTGCTGCTGTTGCTGCTGCTGCTCCTGCAGACTCTGACTGTCCACCGAGATGCCGCTGTCGCTGTGCAGCTTCTCTCCCTCCGGCGTCACCATCTGGTTGTTTGTAGCCGCGCGGTTATTAGCTGCCTGCTTGTTCTGCTTGCAGCTATTCCACCTGGGGAGAAGTGGCATGTCAGAGGAAGATACTGTGATACTGTCATGTGATCCTATATACGTTTAGATATTTCACGGCCGTTACGGGCTATAAAAACAAAACCTGATCAGTGAAAACAGCATTTTTAACGATCGTTTGTCAGTTTCTCGTGATGTTATTACTTGCTTTGCTTTTTCCAAGGGAGCAGCTGACTAAATTAGCATCTTGGATGACAGGTTACGTTAAAAAAACATAAAACATCATGTATTTAACCATCAAGACCGTATTTAAGACTCCTTTAACAAGTTTTTAACCATCTCATGGAGCTAATGTTAGCATATTTAGCTAGCTTTTGCTATGCTTTTGTCTACTTCTATCTGAAATCCAGAAGCCAACGTTTCAGAAATGTCTATGAACTTCAATGGTAAATCGTTATCATTGTAAACTACATGTGTGCTGCATATGTGCGTACGAAAGGCAAAGTGTAACAGTTCTGATGCTTCTCTTTAGAAAATAGATGACTCCTGAATCAATGATTAACATATTCATGAGGTATTGAGTGCAGTACAGTTAGCACCTCTAAGTGTTTATTTATCAAATACAAGGTGTTAAAGAAATTCACGTAATTTGCAGTCTGATTTTCTCCATGAGGACAAGTACATGAGGGTTATTAGCCAGATGTGTGCGTGACTCTGGCACTTGGATTTCTTCCGGTTGGCACTTTTCAGACAATCAATGCCACTAATGAGCTTGTTTACTTGTTTCAGACGTGTGTTCAGCTCGCGCTTGTATCTGTCCGTATGAGTACTTGCATGTGTGGTTGTGTGTGCTTATTAATGTGTTTGTGCGTGTGACCTCTGTAATGCATTAAGTGTTGTAACCTTTTCTCTCTTTTTTTTTTGAAGAACTCATTGTGGTGCATTTGAGTGATTCTCTAGAAGTGGGTCAAAATCTCTTTGACCATGGCAGGCCTGAATATTTCAACAGGCACCTTACTGACAATCTTTTAGCCCGGGGCAACATCTGTCACTTTATCTAACACCGCTGTCTTCATCACCCTCTTTGTCCTACATTGTGCTCATGTCTTTAACCACAAAGCAGCTCTTCGTCTACTTCTTTTCTACCAACTGACCTCTTAAAGACGATGTAGGCCACGAGGCCCACCACCACGGCGGCCAGGATGGAGCAGTAGATGGGGATGAGGTTTTCATTGAGCCCGTGGCCGAGGAAGCGAGGAGAGCCGGCGCTGGACGTGGTCGACTCTCCTCCTGGCAAAGGGCTCTCGGAGCCACCAGGGAGGAAGTAATTGGTGAAGGAGGGTGGAGACAGGTCCATATCAGAGGTGGGAGCAAAATATGTCGGGAGGAGAGGATCTGTGTGGGAGAAAAGGGAGCATCTGTGAGAAAAGAAACACGCCTAGATACGCCTGAGGAAGGGGTGAAATGAAGTGACTTCCTTTCAGTGAGAGGTACAGTAAAGTACAGTACTTGAGTATGTAATAGTCAATAATCGTCAGTTGCAGCCCTAACAATGCCACTTGCATGAAAGAAAAGAAATCCTTTCATGTCGAGATACTTTCATATCTTCTCTGAGAGCTTGTTTGTTGGGGTTTTAGTCAACAAGTCCACAAGCAGATGTCTGATACACTGCACACAAGCGGCAGCTGTTTCTGATAGACAGATGAGTTCTGGCTGAGTCGCCGTGTGAAGAAAGGAAAGGAATGTTCCTCGACGAGGGGGGCGGCAACAAATATTTGTCGCCCGCCAGCCCGTCCCACACCAGGCCCGAGCCCTGCACGCCAGGTCTGTCCTCACCACGTCCCCATCTCTGTGATCTCTGCACATTGCATGACATTGAGGCCAGATGGACCCTTGTCGAACAAAGTCTGTGGCTTTAGGGAGGTCATCACTTTGAGTGTAGCCTTTGCTGAGGCCAGAGAGGCAGACGGCTCTGTGCTACTGGATCTGGTTTCTATCATAGCAAAGCCTGGAAAGAAGAGTAATTTTCATAAATTGTCCTATTTCCTCTTTCTTTGTGGGCTCCATTAATGATTCAGTGTAATTTCCTATGTTGCAGCAGCACCGTGCCCTCACTGATGGGGCGCGACTTGTCCTGAAAACACAGTTTATCCATCGGATCTCTTCTACAAGTGCTGTCATATTATACTTCTGTTTTGATAAGCGCTGTAACTAACACTGCAGTGATTCTGTCAGATGGTAAAAAGGCTCAAAGAGTAGATTATTCCCTCCCTCAGGGTACGGTACTGCAGGACCGTGGAGAGGGGCCGTCCAGACAAAACCAAAACTCCTCAGAGCTCGGCAGCCTGGTGGGGACGGAGAATGTGCAGCCTGGTTCAGATCTGAGCCTGTTATTTCCCCGCAGAACCTCAGGCTGCTCCTCATTAGCTTGGTGCTGGCGCTCACAGGATTAACCCTGTAGGAGACCCGTGAGGCCAAACACTGGGACTCACAACCCCAAATTCTTTAGAGGTCGTCCTACTTCACAATTGGTTTTTTTTCTGAGGTTTAGCTCTACAGTGTGGTGGATAAACCCAGCGCAGTGATTACAGCGAGTGAATCAGATTACCAACCGTTACTGAAGCCTGGCATTTTAAAAAGTTGGTGACTGGATTATAAAGAGTGATGGAGGACGTTGTTTTGTGCACATGTTGCTGTTTCATTACAGAAATATAAGTTCATTAGATGTCTCAAAACCTGCGTAAATAAAACCCAAAAGAACTTTCAAAGAAGTTGTTATTGTTACGTTTAACAACTTCTACCTATTTTGTGTACATCATAGTAGCACCTACTGTTTCTCCACACACACAGGGTGTGTATTAAAATCAATTGATGAAGTGATTAGTGTGACCGGTGAGGTGGTCAGATGACAGGAAGGAGAAATTCAGTGGACAAAGGCTGTCTACACACATATTCTCTTTTCACTGACATGGCATGGTAGTCCAGTTTCTCCACATTGATTTGTTGCATAATTTACACACAGTTACTCGCTTTAGTAGTCCGTCGGGACCTTGATGGGCAACTTATGTGTATATATTTAAAAAACTTCTGCTGGGCGAGTCCGCCGCTGGTCTCTCTGTCTGCGCGGTGATGACGGGGCGTTCCTGCCTCCCGTGGGGGGGGATTGATTTACTGTAATGGTAGAAAGCATCTTTCACGGACAGAAAAATTCAGCACATGTGCGTGCCATACTTAGAAACACAGGAATAATGCAGAGGCCTATTTTAAGCAGCGCTATTGATTCGGATCTGTCTAAAAGGAGAGAGCTGCTGGGGGGGGGGAGTGGAACACGGGTGTCTGTATTACAAGCATTTCTTGACCTTTCCTGGGATGTAGTCAGGTTTCCTCAGCTCTGCCATACATCATCCAGCTAATGCAAGGCTGGCTAATGGTATTAGCGATGCAACACGAGCTCGCAAATAGAATAAATTGTGAATGGGAAGGTGTGAAAGTGAGTGAAAGTGTGCCGACCGTCTGGTCTTATATACGGTTTGTCAAAGAAGCTTTTCCTTTACCACGCTGAGCTATCATTCATCCTGCACTGTAAGTGCCTTTCTTTTTGCGCAATGACTGTTCTCTCCATGCAGATGTATAAATGCATCAGCTCGGGACTCGCCGTAAATTGTCTTTCTCATTGTGAGCCAAGATGACAGCTCTCCTGGGAGTCTGCTTCACATAACACTGACTCAACACAGAGCTACAGCTTAAATACAGTGCACTACATGTGTATTATAACTCCCCTTCTTTCCCTCTATTTCTCTGGGCTGATGTGGAAAACACAACTGGCTGTAGACTAAAGGATAAACCTGATGCTCCAGAGGCTGCATACCTCAGCTGGAGCAGAATGGAAGCTTAAAGGCGGCAGTGGAGTTTTAACAATTTCATTTTGGCTTCAGTGGCTTTAAAACACTCATGAAACAAAAATAAAACTAGCCCGGGATTTTATGAGCGTGGGGCTGTGTGTGCAGGGAGATGTTTATTAGCGAGGTGTGGACGAGAGGGGGAGAAAAGAAAAGAGTTAATTTTTATGAGCCATTGAGGTCTTTATGGTAAAGTTAACCCCAGGGTCTTGTGCAGAGGTTGGTGTCTTGGCTTCTGCCCGTTCAGGGTGGAGATGAGCAACTATCAGGCGCAGCAGATGCACAATGATCTCTTTATCAGCTGCCAAACACTCCCTCTCTCTCAGCTCTGCCTCTATCTCATCCTTCCTATGTGTTTGTCGCCGGACGCGCACACATCCATCACACACACACACACACACACACATACTACAAATTATTCAAGTGAGCGCTCTGTCTTCTATTAGGGAGGGTTAATAGAGAGAGCAGAGGGAAGGGGCAGACAGAGAGGCAGAGTGTTAGGAGAGAGTGAGGAGGGGGTGCAGATGAACAGAGGAGCTGCTGTAAAGTGCTCTGATTAGCAGGAGTAATTATACTGCAGCGGTGAAGGCGCTGAATGCACACTGGCCACCTTCCACCACTTCGCTAGCCCAGCCACTCGAGGGCCACTGTGGGAAGAGATAGAGAGGGTATGAAGAGAGGGGGGGGGGGGGGGGACCTGGGCAAAAAAAGGGAATAGAAGTCCGCCTTTATCTGTTCTTTTAATACTTCCCTCTCGTGGTCTCAAGGACAAACACTCGAACAGACGCTCAACACGTCAATGCAAATATCCTCAACCGGAGATCACCTTTTGGGAAAGCTCCGTCGAGGCCAAACGGACAGAGACCTTGGATAAAAGACGCAGGAGGTGTTTGCAATTTCAGATCAAAGTCGTTCACACATGTGCAGTGTCCAGAGTTTAATGAAAAATGGACACGTTAAAACGCACTTGGCAGGGGGAGAGAGTGCGTGTGCCGAGTTAGCCTGCTTTCATCTGTATTGATTTTGGATGCACATAAAAAGTGTTTGTGTGTCTGAAGCTGGAGAAGACTGAGCTTGTGTGTGTGTGTGTGTGTGTGTGTGTGTGTGTGTGTGGGTGCTCATAGAGGTCATTCAGCGAAACCTGAGCGTTAGCAGAAGAAATCCCAGGACTCGAATCGACCCCTCAGCAAAGAATACCAGCACAGCACATACGCTGCAGCTCCCTCTGTCCCTCTCTCTGTCCCTTTCTCTCGCTCTTTTTCTATCTCTGTCATTGTATAATGTAATTGACACTTGGTGACAGCTGGATATGAACTTGGGGAATTAGGGATTTGAAAATACCCCAATCATATCTTTCTTTCCGCATACAGAAGAAAGAGAGAGACAGCAGGATGGAAATTAAAAATATTTCCCCGACGTAAAAATAATAGGATGACAATCCCAGATTTCCTGTTTGCTGCCGAACACATATCTGTATGCATCATAGACCACCATGGAAGGCCTGGAAGCATCATCACGACCACATGTGACTGCAGCCATTACCCACAGGCCCACTGGTGCTACATGACAGGGCTCTCCTTTCAAACGGACGTCCCACAAGATCACTTATCGTGCCATCTCCAGTGGCTACCGTCACTGCCGCTACATTACCATCGCTTAAGACGGGTCAAAGGTGAAACCAGCTGCATGGGTGGGCGCTAAATGGGCAGCAAAAGGCTGTATTGTGGCCTACTGTACATCAGATATGTCTAGAATACAGAAGATATTTTAAGGGGCATAGGGTGCAGCCTTCAGTGTGGACACGGCTTGACAAGACTACCATACTGTACAGCATAAGGCTTTGTTAGATTTATGTGGAATTTTGAGTCTGATAAAAAAGAATAAGTCAGAGTATGCGAGACACATGGAAAATAGTCTTTCCTGGCATCTCATCGTGTGACATTTGGTATGCACGCTTTCTTCCAACTTCAGACTTGTTGCATGATTCAGGACGTTTGAATACTGCAGGGATGATGTTCTTGCTTTGATCACAGATGTGGACATTGCCTGGTGTAATGCACATTTGTTCAGTTTCTTTCCAAACCTTGGGGTTCGTAAAAAGCCAGCGGGGTTCATCTTCTGGAAACATGAATGTTTCATAGCAATCCATACAATAGTTGTGGAGATTCTCCATTCTGGACCACACAGGTGGACAGACCGGCAGACATTACTACCATTCATCGTAGCTAACAACTACAACACAAAAGGTGTCCCTGTTATAAATAAATCCAGCAGATTTCTTGCAGGATTTGACCTGGTGTTACACGATTCAAAATACAGAGCAGAGCCAAGCAGGAGCAACTGTTTGAAGGGTCTTGTTTGTTTTCCAAATAACTGTGTGATGATTTATTGATGATAAAGTCTAAATGTAGCGCCTTTGATGGTGTTTGGTACACACGGAAGGAAAGGAGGTAAGTCATCGTCTCTGCTATTAGCCTTTCTTCCACCTCATCTACCGCTCCTGCTCTTATCTTTCCCCAGTCCATTCCTCCGCTGCCTGTCAGTGCTATTACAGTCTATTAAAAGAAGAATTTACACCCTGCATAACACTTCCTCTGTACTACAGCAGGGTGTTGACAGATATTTGAGGTTCATTAACTTGGTGGATCTAAATACCTTCCAGTGCCTGAAGTCAGCCTTGCAAAGACAAATATTGCAGCTCCAGTATGAACCCAAACATTTATATCAGAAGCAGCTATTGAGATGTTCATTTAAAAATGATAATGCACAAAGGAGATCGATAAATGCCCTGCATTAGCAAGCGCTCCTGCTATTAAGCGCTTTCTGAGAAGCATTTAATCACTCCACAACATAAGTGCCTCTTTGGTCAAAGTTTGCATTAAAATGAACCTCACGTGGAGGGAAAGAGCTTTTCCCAGGAACAGACGATGACCACAAACCTCCTCTGACATCAGGGTTTGTTGTTGTTGTTTGCTGAAGATTTCAAGCCTTACATTACCGTCCTCACTAATCTAATGTAACTTTAAGAACGATAGCAGACCCAAGGAGACAGAGAGCATGCAGCCTTCTGGGAGGGCAGATTATTCATTGTCTCTCTGTTGACACTGCAGTAGTCTTTGACCTTTTTAATGCTGAAGCTTTCAACTTCCTGCCATGTGAAAACATGACCAGCGGCGACCTCTGACCCCACAGACACATGTGGGAGTCACTGGTGGCTGCTTCGAATGGGATTGAGACACATATGATGACTCCTCACAGCTTTGAAATCCCTGACAACCTGTGTGTAGCATGTGCTCTGCTCTAAGTTGTCCTTTAAGGACAAGGCTTTAAGGCTTGTGTGAAGGCAGTTGGTTGAACTCTGAGACGCACCAAACGACCAAGACAAGTCAGCTTGAAAAGGAGGGTTTTTTGCTTAACTGGGATCTGATACGCCAGGAAGTAAAAAGAGGTAAACACAGAGGTGTGTTATGCTAATATGCTCGTACGTCCCTCATTAAAATATAAGTAAAATGTAGAGACCACAAGTAGCTAGCTACTGTCCTTATATTAAAGTATAAGAAGCTTTGTTTTTGTTCTGTTACTGGCTCTCGGTCACAGTCTCAGTAACAGTGATAGTGGTGGTGGTGGTCTAGTGGTTAGAGACTTACAAACAGAACACCAGAAGGTTGTGAGTTCAACACCAGGGCTGCCACTATTGTGCCCCTGAGCAAGGCACTTAACCCAGAGTTGCTCCAGGGGGACTGTCCCTGTAGTTAGTTCACTGTAAGTCGCTCTGGATAATGTAATGGATGTACAAACAGTTTCAAACATTCCTGTCGAGTCTACGTGATGCTGATGTTGCACAAATGTCCAATATGAGTTCATGTTTACAGACCAAAATAAATCTTTTTTTTTTTTCTTTGGTCTGGATCGGGTTACCTGAACTAAAGATGTGTAAGCGTCCTGCGTGTGTGGCAGACTTACCATGACAGACGGAGTCACTGTTTGGTGTGCACACTTCCAGCTGTATCTCACTGTCGTCATCACAGATGGTGCAGGGCAGGCAGGGGTCGAGGGAGCTCTCCCGGTCAGAGTAGGTATCGTCCACACACTCCTCGCACACCGTGTCGTAGTCGTGTACACAGTGCGCGAACACACCCTGGCCCAGCGGGCACTCCGTACACGGCTCGCACTGGTTGGCTACCTTGTCGAAGAAGAGGTTGTAGCTGCAGATGCAGACGGCGTCGTTGGAGTCAGTGCAGGGCGTCTCCATCCGCATCCGGCCGAAACACTGAGTGCAAGGTGTGCACTGCTCTGTGAGACTGTAGTTCTCTGAGAAGGTGTCACCTGCAGATTACAGGACAGGTCGAAGGAGACGAGACAGAAAAGTGAAAAGGAGGAAACGAAAGAAGGGGCAAAGAGTAACGTAGGTTAGAAGATGGAGAGAGCAGGAAATATGAGCAGATAAACAGAGGGATAAACAGTGAGTCTAATGATATTAATCACGTTTACTGCACATTCATTAGAAGGGAGGACTCATTGATCCACTGGGCTCTTAGTGATTTGTGCTCCGGGACAAGAAAGGTGCTCTTGTCGGGGGAGTCAAGTCAAAAGCCTGCTGCGCTCATAGCGGTATCGATCCCAATGTGTTTGTGCTGTGCAGAGTAAACTGCTTTAATCTCAGTCATACACACAAAGTGAAGTGCATGTGCATCGATAGTCTGATGCACAGTTGATAAAGACTTGTATTTAGTATACCCAAGCGAGCAAGCAATCACTTGGGTTTAATAAAGGCATGAGAGAGTGTTATAGTTAGTGTCAAACATGTCATTTTAGATTACCATTTATCATTTTGATAAATATTGGTTAAAATGATTCAAGATATTTTGTTCCTGATTCTAATTTGAGTGATTCATACTAAAGAGAAATATTTGTAAAAATGTGATCTTATGTTGTTAAATTTGATTATAATAACTAGGTTTATTGTTCCTGTGTGGAAAATTTCCTAAGGACCAGTAACAACCTCAAACTGTTCTTGTTTCTGATTGTTTAAAAGCCTGGAGGGCACCACAATCGTTGGTATGTTTGTCTGTTATGTTGCCATGTTCACTTAATCAAGGTCAACATGTCAACCCTTTGGTCATTAGCATCATAGATGTGTGTGAATAGATAAAGACTGAGAGGCGAATTCACAAAGAATGGCGTCTGATTGCAATTATCTATGCGGCAAAGGATCGGTTGTGAAGGGTGAGAGTCAACCTGGAGTTACCGCCAACTCTCAGAAGACGCTAATAATTTCACTACGACTGGTAACAGTAATACTCATTAGCATAAAAAGGAGCAGTGTGTGTGTGTGTGTGTGTGTGTGTGTGTGTGTGTGTGTGTGTGTGTGTGTGTGTGTGTGTGTGTGTGTGTGTGTGTGTGTGTGTGCTTGCTGTAAATACAAGCGCAGCTGCACTTCTTCTCCCTCTCTCCTGAGGGCAGACTGGAGCTACACGGACTCACTATCACCTCTAGAGGAACAAGTGGTATTACAAGACTGGATGGAGCGCAGCTAGCTGTTAGCATGCTAGTGTCAGTAGACATCTTTGAGATAGCGTCAACACTGTTACCTCTTCACATTCTGTTGTTAATGTTAGTTCATTGTTTTTACGTTTCAAGTTTAAATTCTGGCATATTTTACACGTTGAACCTTTAAGGGTTGTTAGCAAAACAGATAGCAGACCACGGCTGAGGTGGGGAGGGCAGTGTTGCACAGAATGAGCTGAAAGCCGCGCTGACTAATTGCTCGCTGCTTTTCAATTACTCCAGACACTTCAGATCCAGTAACGTTTGCATCAGGAGGATTCAGGAAGTGATGACCTCAAATTAGATTATTCTTACACTGAGAGTTCCTAGGGGCTCAAAGTAATCTATTAATATTGCATGTTCATATATAGAATTATTTTCAGATATAATTGGATGCCTGCTGAATTATGCATACAGTGAGAGGGAGGGGGGGGGGGGCTGTGAGTGTGTTTTAGTGGTTGAATGAGATGAGAGTGGAGTAGAGAGGCTGACAGGGAAATAAATCTACAGCTCAGATTCACTACAGCGACCGCTTCACCGTTCTCTAAATCCCATTTCACTTCTTTGCTTCAGGAAGTTTAGCACAAAAGTTTCACAAAAGTAGATTATGTGATTCACGAGTGCTCGGTTGGGTTTAGGAGAAGATTATGTATTAGTATGTTTGTTGCGTAACTGTACATAACTTAAGTATGTGACGCAGGTACGTTAGTTAAAAGGAATTTACTTTTTAGTTTCCCACATGACACAAACAGCGTCACCCTGGGTGAAGGTGCCGTGTTTGTTTGACCCCGCCCCCCCATCACCTCTTCCTTGCACAGACTTAATTAGAAACGTAATTGTGATATGTCAACAAAAAAAGCCATAATCCGAGAGAAAATTAGTTTCCCTTGAGACATAATTGAGAAATGCAGTTTTGTTGTATGGGAACAACAATGCATGTCCAAACAGCTTCATAAACTGTTAAATGACCGGCAGCACATAACAAGTCGCCGCTTGTTTAAATTCCTTTGTGGTTTAACGCTCCGTCATACAGTGAAATAAATCATTGGGACTGGGTGTAACTGTAAATAAAGCCACATGACTATGTAGATGTGTGAGACTCTTCTCTTATCAGCATATGCATGAGTGTGTGTGTGTTTTTCATGGGAAGTGCTTAGTGGGTGTCGTGTTGAGCAACAGCATATTCTCCCAGCACTTGCTTCGCGTTGTAAGTGGCTCTGGCAAGTAAACGCTGGCACAGACTGAAGCTCTAAACACCTTGTAAACAGCAGCACAGCTAAGAAGCTGACGGTGAAAGCTGTCACCTTATACAGGCAGACCGAGAGGAGAAGACGGAGGTAATCGTCTGGAGACAGGTGGGGAGTAGGCAGACCAGCAAGTAAGAGTAGCTGACTCACAGTCTGTGAGGGTGGTGCAACCCGAGTCTAAAAAACATAATGTAGAGATCAAAGAAATGGGGCAGTCGGGGATGGAAGTGAGTTTCCTTCTCTGACAGACGCACACACACCATCAGATTCGGTGTTCTTCTATCTACCTGTCATCACCCCTCGCTCTTATTGCGTTCTGGAGGCAGAAGCGATAGAAGAGAGTGACACCGACTGAACGATCCGGACAAATAACAGACGTCAGAAGTCAACGATTATCTGAATTTGTGAGCTTAAAGCTTTTGTTTTTCTTTGCGGTCAGGCTCAACTAGCAAATCTCTTCTCATTCATTTCAATTATCCCACTGCGCGCTGGCTTCCTTGGCTAATTTTAACTTGCATGCATGAGCCACTTTCCAGTCCTTGTGTGTGTAAACACGTCTAAATGCGACCATATGCACCGAGAGAAGAGTGTGCGAGGGGTTTTGTGTGTAATTTACGTGTCAGCGCTTTCATCTGGGGGCAAAAAGGAGAAAGTGAAAGGTCATCTAGAATTAGGTGGAGAGTAGCTTAAATAAAATATCATCCTTTTTATAATTACCCCCCAATTGAGCGATGACCAGTGCATCTCAGCCATCAGAGTTTTTATGTTGGGGCAGTTAAAAGCGGCCGAAAGGTAAAGGGGGATGTGGCTGTGTACAGGGGGGATGATGCACTTACAATGTGCCACTTCAGCCTGTGAAGACCCCCCCTTGGCCCCATTAGTGTCATCAATAATGTAGGTCTGGACGGCCTTCAACCTGCCTGATGATCTCCACAATCAGCACTTTAGGTGTAAGCTTTTAGGCGGGATGGACATTCCTGCCACTCCACAGCGCGTCAGGGTCCACGTTTCAGCGGACGCACCATTTTCTTCCTGACCCTGTGCTGACTGCCCATAAATCATTAACATTTGGAAATCTGCGAGACAGCTTTATTTGTCTTTTTGAACATGAAACGTGTGTAATTATCGCCCTGCCTTATTGGTCCACTTAGCTTCACTCCAGATTTGAAACAGGTGTTTTAAGATTTTTTGAAAAAAGCTATTATTAGGAGACCAAAGGAGGGAAGTTGTAATTTAACAATTGCTCTTGTATCCTGTGCATGAAGGGAAGAAGCGTCCTCTGAAACTGCCACAGACGACCTGCCAGGGGTAAATCTCCATTTCCCTTTTCTTTATCCCTCATGATCCAACGTTGGAAGTGATTCTTGATGCTCCGTTTCAGCCCTCACCAGACGAGGCTGTGATTCTACTTTCCTCCCTCTTTTAATTCCCCAGTGAGCCCCGGTCCAGTCGGCGAGCGAGGCTCTTCCTAAACGCTGCGCTGACTCGTGAGAGTCTGCCTTTTCTCTCTCAGATCTTCAGTCAGTTTGCAGGGCAAGTCTTTTCTGACTGGATCACTAAGTGAGGCAGGTCCGGTTGTCTTGTCTCCCATGACAGCAGAGAAAAGTGGAGTAGACTGATAAATATTTCAGCGCTGCTGATGCTGGCACTCGTCCCAAGCTGGGATCGGGAGGCCATGAAGAAGGAAGGGGGGTTACACTGACAGGAAATGGGGAATTAAGGGGGGTCGCGGTAAATAAAGAGTCACCCATATTTACCATGAAACAGGAAACGGATGTGTTTTACTCTTTAATTATTCATTTCTGCACTTTATAAAATGTATTCATAGCTGTAGTTTTCCAGGTAAGGTCAGGGTTTCCTTTTAAATCCCACTCAGTCTTATTTTAGTGCATGTGCTGCTGTGGGCCTCAGCATTAACATTTTATCTGCTGAAACTAAAACAATATTGAAACCAATGAAAATGAATGCACACCGGATATTCAGTGCAACCTCCTGGGTGTTTGAGCTTAATTGTTGAGTGTTTATCAGCAGTGCATACCGCTCCTGTTCTGCAGAGCAAGATAATTGTTCACTATTAGAGGTACAATAGGCTTTTCAATATGGTTTAATTAGCTGGATCAAATGAGTAAAGATGCGTTGATGTAACAGTGTGCATGATGAATGAGCAGTTCGAGCCCTTTGGTGCCTGGCTCACTAATACCATTTTATCTGCTAATACAGACGATGAGTCATAGCAACAGTGAGGAGGTGGGGGGGGGGGGGGGGGGGGAGCTTGGACAGAACGGAGAGAAGAAGAGACACGACTAGAGTTGGTGGGATTCGCTGGTTTGGAGGGAGGGGAGAAAAAAAACTCATCGGTCCTGAGCCCACATTTTAAGAAAATGGAGCTGCGGTTTCCCATACGCTTTATCTGTGGCTGTTTATGGCAGGAATATGAAAAGGAATATGACGCGCAGGACAAATTTCTTATTACATCAAACCCAAGATAAAGTCCAGACGCTTGTGAAGCTGCGACGTGTTTCTCTACAGACTTCATTCAACCAATTTCCTGTTCCAGTCTATTATATGTAACGTTTGATGATGACTATTAATCATCCCGCACAAGCGTGAGAAGTCCACTTTGTTTTTCTCTTTACTTTTTCCCAAAAACCCATTTTTGCCAATTTCACGCCACTACCGTTTCTAACGTTGGCTTTGTTTGACAGACTTGGCGTACGTGAAATTGACTTGCAGGCCTTTTTTCCTTTACACTGTGGCTCTCTAGACGTAGAGAATTGGCTCTCTGCCCCTGAACACTTTGCTGCAGCTTTTGATTTCCTCGAGGCGAAGAATGAAAACTTTAAAAGGGTGAAATCAGCCAGACTTGAGATTCTTAACAACGTAATACAACACAGAGATTAGCATCTGTTGTGCAAAGAGCGCTCCTGCCAGCCTGCAAACATTCCTCCAGAATTCAATCAATTGCCTCAACATGACATCCAGTTAATATTCTTGTGTTTTGGTGTTAGACACTGTTTACATGTGGCAGTGTTTACATGTGGCAGTGTGTGAGTCGATTAATGCAATCAATCAATGTTCAGCGGGGAATGCACTCTGAACGTGTAAACAGGACTAATTTTAGATTTCTGCTCTGTGTCCGTCACTACGAAGTCTCAAACTGACACGATTAGCGTGTGCATGTGGTTAAAAGAGCTGCGACATTCGTCTCGTCTCAATTCTTCAGATCCTCCTGAATCATGCGGCGATGCTTGTGACCTATACTTTGACGTTTACTTAGACATACACCAACATCTTAAAGGGCAAGAAGAGCTGCAGGAATGTGACGCAGAAAGACGCCTGGAATCAAGAAGAACACATTTGTTTTGCTTTTGTTTTCTTCTTCTTCATCTTCTTCTTCATCTTCTTCTTCTTCTTCATCTTCTACTTCTTCTTCTTCTTCTTCTTCTTCTTCTTCTATTTCTATTCTTCTACTTTTAATTCTTCTTCATCTTGTTCTTCTTCTTCTTCTTCTTCTTCTTCATCTTGTTCTTGTTCTTGTTCTTCTTATTCTTCTTGTTCTTGTTCATCTTGTTCTTCTTGTTCTTCTTCATCTTGTTATTCTTGTTCTTCTTCATCTTGTTCTTGTTCTTGTTCTTGTTCATCTTGTTCTTCTTGTTCTTCTTCATCTTGTTATTCTTCTTGTTCATCTTGTTCTTCTGCTTGTTCATCTTCTTGTTCTTCTTCTCCTTCTACTTTTTTTCTTCTTCTTCTTGTTCTTCTTCTTGTTCTTCTTCTTGTTCTTCTTCATCTTGTTCTTCTTCTTGTTCTTTTTTTGTTCTTCTTCTTGTTATTCTTAATCTTGTCTTATTCTTGTTCTTCTTTTTGTTCTTCTTCATCTTGTTCTTCTTCTTGTTCTTCTTTTTGTTCTTCTAATCTTGTTCTTCTTCTCTGTTCTTCTTCATCTTGTTCTTCTTCTTGTTCTTCTTTTTGTTCTTCTTAATCTTGTTCTTCTTCTTGTTCTTCTTAATCTTGTTCTTCTTCTTGTTCTTCTTCATCTTGTTCTTCTTCTTGTTCTTCTTTTTGTTCTTCTTCATCTTGTTCTTCTTCTTGTTCTTCTTAATCTTGTTCTTCTTCTTGTTCTTCTTCATCTTGTTCTTCTTCTTGTTCTTCTTTTTGTTCTTCTTCATCTTGTTCTTCTCTTGTTCTTCTTCATCTTGTTCTTGTTCTTGTTCATTTTCTTGTTCTTCTTCATCTTGTTCTTTATCTTGTTCTTCTTCTTGTTCACTTCTTGTTCTTCTTCTACTTCTACTTTTTTTCTTCTTCTTCTTCTTCTTCTTCACTGGGATGTTGCGGTGTTGGCACCTCTCCCAGCTCTGGTCTGTAGAGCGAGCGCTAATGGTTCACAGCCCGAGCCGAGCTGCGAGCGAACACATTTGGACCCACTTACAAGCATCAAACATTTGAATTCCTGTCTTATTTCTCAGGGCCCTCAATAAAACAAATAACTAAATAAAAACAGACACTTCATATGATGCACATGTACATACAAACGAGTATATTGGACAATAGGAGTTTGTTTGTGTTTGGATGTCGGGGCCCGAGCTGCCATTAAGGGTGCAGAAGAAGAACTTGGACGTATAGATAAAGATGATGTAAGTGCAGAAACGTTGCGTTAATCAGGTGTGAGCGTGTAATGCTGATGATGACATGCAGTTCACATGTGTATACACTGCATTTTGATTGTCTCCAGATTAAACGTAATCCTTTTATGTTTGACATATTATATAAGTGGTGGAGATTTTGTTAAGACAAGTTTTAGCATTTAGGTGTTAAAGTTTATTTCTCCAATATATTAAAGGGCCAGTTCAGACAAATCACTGACTGAGCAGACTTCATTGGAACCACATTGTACCAAAGATGTGAGGTCTATATACATTGTTTGTGTTTGTGTTTAATGTAATCTTTCATTTTGAACTCCACAAATGGGGATGGCAGCGCAAACTTCAGAGGAAGATCTCAAAACTGTCAACTGATGGTAAGAAACAATTTAAGAATGTTTGGTGCCACTTTTCTAATTAGGGAACCAATAGCAAAAATATGTATTTCTAAGATTTTACTAAATGAAGTTGTGACCATTATGATAATCTGTCAACTGGAAGAATAAATAAATAATTAAAACTGACAATGAGATTATATTATTTGCCAAGAGGGACAACGCATTGTGGATAACGATAATTGAATAACATCAGAGTTGTAAGTAAGAGCTTTATTAATAGTTAATAAGTTACTTAATATAATTATATTATGGATGAGATACTTTTCATTGCTGGAAACATTTATTTTGTTGGTGTCGGTTGTATTCTTGTGTTTGGTATAAAGTCTGCAGTCTGTAGGTGTAAATGTTCATAAATTATTAATGATTGTGATCCAGAGGTATTCTTCCCAACCTGGCAACCCAGAAGTATTAATTGCCAATAACTGATCTATAAAGCATTATTTGATGATTTATAAACCATTTGTTTCAACTTGTGAACCCTCTATGCCCTGTTAGGAAGTGGCGTACAGGAAGCTGCTCTTTGGTTTGATTAGAAAGTACAGCAGTTGACAGTCTTCATTTATAACTTAATAAAAAGATGTCTACTCACTGTCCAAACACAGGGCGCACAAGGTCTGTGTGGCACCGCATTTCTTCACCACTCCCTCTCCTGGTGGACACTCCTCGCAGCAGACTCCATCGTCGGTGTACTGGTCGGAGTCACAAGTGAGTAGCACCGCCCGCTCCGTCTTAGACGCCAACGCTAACACCACCTAGTACAGCGGGACAGCGGGACAGTACATCAGGGCAGCACTTTCCCACAAACCCACTGTGACTTAAACATACACAGCAAAACAAATTGATGAAAATTACTCCCAGCTGTCAAAACTGTTTCCTAAATCCAACTGCTATCCGGATTTATCATAAATCATGTTGTCTCCTGGAATATTAGACATACTTTGAACTAAACTGCCTAATAGCTCCCCTGAAGGCACTAATGGTAAACTTATGACACGCTCTGGCCGAGGCAGTTACCATAAAATCATGTGTGCACGACATTATGCACATGCCCGTCCTCATTACTGTCTAAAGGTGAGGGGAGTTGGCACACACACGCTTGTTCTACTATACTTGTGAGGACCTGTTATGGGAATAATTCCTAACTTTAACCATCAACTGCATGCTTAAATCCTGATTTAACTGTTATTTGTTTCTTTTAACAATGGTTTTCTTTTCCTCTTGTTACCTTTTTGTACCTTTTAGGTTTTCTTTTTTCTTTTTTTAAGTATTTATCTGTTTTTATTTTGTCGTTTATCTTTGTGAAGCACTTTGTAACTTTGAAAATGCTCTGTAAATAAAGGTTATTATTATTATTATTATTATTATAAGCATAATTATAAGTCCAAATGTAATTCTTAATGCTAAAAGAAAAATGTAATCCAACAGCTCCATAACAAAGTTAGGACCGGCCAAAATGTCCTCACTTTCCAAAAACTCAAATTAGTCTTCACAAAGTGGGAAACAATCATGTTTGTAACTTAGAAGGACATTGCAGTGACTTACCCTAACTTTAATTTAATACAGTCTTAATATTACACTTTAATGGTTTATTTTGTAAACCCAAATGGGAGATGAGCCCCTAAAATGTAGAAGTCCACATACATGTTTTTCTTACTATAACTCTGTCCTAATTTGCATATCAATCACAGATGCATGTCTGTACCACCTTTAGTACAATGGCTGCCTGCTGCAGGTATTTATCAATACACATACATGTTCTGTGCGTCTGTCTTTCTTCCTGACAGATAAATCCATCTGATCTAATCTACACTAGTTATCACCTTCTATCTTTCCCTCCTCTCTTGTTGCATTTGCTCAGTGCTCTCTGATATAAATGCCACGCAGCTCTACTGGCAAAAGAACTGAGGCTCATCCCACTGGTGTGTATGCAACCATGTCAGATAAAAGGAATTCATATCCAGACGTTATAGAACAAAGAAAATCATTATACTGAAACACTTTCATGTCCTTGTGGCTCTTATTATGTAACAAGCAAAAGCTCATTTCCACTTAATTCACATTGGTTGAGACATCGTTTCAATCTTCTTCTTCTCTCTCGTTCATTCGTCCCTCCCCTCCATCCTCTCTCTGCTGTCTCTGCTTTCATTCAAAAACAGATGCACTGAGCAGCCAGCAGCTCTCTCTCTCTCTCTCTCTCTCTCATTCTCCCTTCTCTCGCTCAACATTTTATTCTTTCTGTCATCCCACTTTTATCTCTCTTGGTGCTTTTCTCCTCCTGACTTCACAATCTGTTATCTCAACATTTCTGCAGAAACCTCAGAGTACATCATCATGATTAAAGTCACGTTTTTTTCAAGTGAACTCTGGAAGCAGTCCAAAACCTCAAGAGAGTTCCCTTTTGTATCTGCATTGGAAGGATTCATGTCCCTGGCTGCTGCAGCAACTCCCTTTCCTGTGACATGTCCCTGGAATATCACTCAGCTCAAACGCAGATTAATGGCAAAATCAGCAGGAAATTGGTCCGCCAGCAGCAGGAACATGCATCCACGCTCACAACAACAACGTACGGTGACCCAGCTGTGATACGCTTGGTTTGTACTCTTCCCAATTTCATGGTCAATTTGAGAGTTTATTTCTAAATGTAATTCTAACAAAGTGCACCCAACTGTCGCCACCCTTAGAGCCAGCTGTCATAACATAGTGTCCCCTCACATCCAGGGCTGCTCACGTGATGACGGAGCTGCTCAGCCCGATTAGAGCAGCTGCTGTGCACATACCAGGGAGCTGGGAGAACGCGCCTTCTGTGATCTATCACCACCATAATCAACTTTTTCACGTTATCAGAAGAGCCTCATGTTTCACGTCAAAATCAGCCAAAGCATTTCAGATAAGAATTTAATGAATCAATTTTACTTTCCATAAACTGCAGCATCTTTATCTCTTCTCATTTTAATATCCCAGAGTTAAACTGGAAATTAGAAGTAAATTAATGCTATTAAAGTCTGGGCCAAGGCGCCTGTCAGCTTCTGGATGTCTGGATGCTGCTCCCAATGTGAAGCACAAATCTCAATTTTCCAGAAATGAATCCCAGCAGGGGTATCTAACTTTTCCTCCCTGGATGAAAACCAAGAGAGAGTGTGTGTGTGTGTGTGTGTGTGTGTGTGTGTGTGTGTGTGTGTGCATGTAGCTGCATGTGTGGAGCTGGAGGGGATATAACACAACCTGGGAATAATATCAGCAGTTGTTTAGCTGCACGCAGCACCTGCATGTTTACCAGGGGAAAACGGCACATTGGTCCTTTAATGTGACTTGTTTTTCTCTTTTAAATGGAAACACACCAACACTGATACAGCACACATTTAAATCATGTTCAAAATGCCATTGAAATATCACAGATATCATCAAAAGGATTATAAATGTCACGAAGAGCTTTGAAGTGAAGAAAACTCGATACTAAAGTCGCGACAGGACTATTAGAGGAATAAAATATCAATATCATAAAGGTCTCGCAAATGAAGCACCGTATATAAATATCAGAGAAAGAAAATGTTTTAAAAAATAAAAACAATATCACAAAGTGCATACGGTCACTAAAAACTCATCTACAGAGTAAAAAATATATATATATATTACAGCAAATACGCACTAGTTACAGTACAGGCTACTTACCAGAGCGCACACAATCACCAGCATTAAGGTAGTAGACATCCTGCGTCGCCTGCTGTCACACAAAATCACACAAAAACAGATCTCGTGCAGAGAAGGAAGAGCTATGTGGAGGAGGAGAGTCGCGCAGCAGGAGTGCTCATTTTAATTCCAGCGGCAGATGATTTTTATCAATGAGTCCGCACCATCACACGTCTGGCCGGGACCTCGGGACTGGAGTCAGATGCGGCTGTCGGTGCACCCCTCAACGCCACTACCACACACAGAAGAAGAAACAGAAGAAGAAGAGGAGGTGGAAGAGGAGACTGTCCTGTCCGGAGTGCTGCTCAGCTGCAAGTGCACTGCGGAGGAGGCGAGAGGAGAGAAGACAAGAGAGGGGGCACGTCCACCCTCCAGTTTATTACCCCTGATACTCCTGCAGTAAGACTATACAACCTGCCCTCTCTCTCTCTCTCTCTCTCTCTCTCTCTCTCTCTCTCTCTCTCTCTCTCTCTCTCTCTCTCTCTCTCTCTCTCTCTCTTAATCTCACGTGAGGTCTGACTCAATGCAAAAGTAGCATAAAAATGATTTACATGTGTAATAAAGGACCAACATTAATGTCTGACACATTCAGCGCACTTCTTTTATTATACACTATGTAGCCAAAAGTATGTAGACACCCATACGTGTGGTCTGGATCTGTTTTGTGGCTTGTCCCACCAGCTCAAATGTAAGGGAAATCTTATTGCTGCAGCATACTGTACAAAAACAAGTCCCTGTCCTGCAATATTAAACTGTCCACATACTTTTGGCCATATAGTGTATATTCCTTCATCACCTAATCTAATTTTCAATTGTTGATGCTGTGCCAAAGTGTGTGTTCTGTGTTGTTGGTGTGCTGGATTTCATTATCTTGACTTGTGTTTCCAATATTCTTTTCTCCCTAAAATATGTAAATGAGGCAGGCGGAGTATTATTAAAAACCTTTTCCATATAATGCACCAAAACAAGACCACCACAGAGTGCAGCCTCAGAACTCAGTCATAGAAACCTCAAGGACTGCAGGGATAACAGGTGTTTCTGTTTTTCTATTGCTCTACTTCGTTACTCCCCATATCTGATGAATAAGTTGTATAAAATGTCCCTTTTTAAATTAACTTCATGTCTTTATGTTTGTGCAAAACAAAGGCTTTTGTGTAGATAATTATTCAGCATATTTAAGCATATTAACATCAAAGTCCAAACATATTTCCATCTGTTATTTTTACGAGGTGCACTACCATCATGCACCACAAGAGGGCGACTCAGCGGAGCTCAGACCAGCAGCAGATGAACAATGAAGGATGAAGATGTTCTTTCCCAAAGAGAAGTCGCTTCACTGAGGGATGTGCAAAGGTGAGTTTAAAGAAACACAATTGTACATTTTACATTTTATTGTAAGGAATTAATTTTTGTTTTTGATAGGCACTTCTGTTAAAAGGATATATCGTACTTTGAAGCACTTTTTTGGAAACCTGCTGAACATGAATCCATTAAGCGCTGCCTGCTGCATCACAGATATATATATATATATATTTTGTCAAGATGATACTAAAGTTGTGGCCTCCACTTTAAAACCACTAATGCACATTTAAGCATTGTAATTGTGTTTGACGCTCGTCGAGGTACTTAGCCTTTACACTTAAGGAAAAGCAGTGTTGATGGATATTGATCCAAGACAACGTGACGATGAAGCAGCGGTAGTCACCCTAAAACAATTACATTTATGTGCGTCCAACCTTTCCCGATCTCCATCTTGTACAATCCTCCTGACCCTGCTACATCCACCTTCTCCACACCGATCATCAGCTCATGGGGGGGGGGTGGCGGTGTGGCCGATGCCCCTGAAGCAGCGGCCACAGGGTGATTCGGTTACACTGTTGTACATCCAAATGCTCTCCAGTATTGATCTTGGGACACATCAATTCTCCCACTTCCTACATCCTCCTTTGAGATCGCCCCTGCAGCACCACCGACTCTGACGGCACTCTTCTCCATCACGACATTTTTTGATATTCACCTATCGAGTTCTGAGAATCTACTATTTAGTGTCCATAATCACCAGAGCAAAGCCACTGTATCACCGACGACGCGCAGGTCGTCCATGATGGGCTCCGACTCATTCGTCAAATTATTGCTAATAATTAATATTAACACTGTCGCCATGTTGTTGATTTTGTTTCATCCCAACAACAGTGTAACGGAGATGTACTACAACTCGAGGCTGAAATGTATCCACTCAATAGCCAGAAATAGACAAATGTCCTCTGAATGTGAGCTCTATAAGTAGTGCTATGGATATATTGATATGTGCTGACAGGGGCTTTCGGTAGGATACATGTATTTTTCCCTGTATGTATCACATTTCCAGCTGTGTGATTGGTCAGCAAAAGGAAATTCCATATCAGTCGGCAAGGTCGCTAATAAAATACAATCTTGAGGAGTTGGCGCTCGGCGGAAGTCGTTACGGTGAACAACTATAGATAAAGTCCACCGGAGCGTGGTTTTATTTTCTGTGTGAAAACGTCTTAGTAGGAAAAACACAGGTAATGATCCCTGTGTTTGAGTGCCAGCATGCACGAAAAAAAAAAGGTGTGATCACCTCCCCGAACAAGGTTGTTTTCGGTTTGGTACCTTTGCAATTTTTCCTCGCAAGCCAATCAGAGCACACTTGGCTGTTTTCGGGAGCGGGGCTTAAAGAAACAGGCGTGGGGTTGGGAGTTTTTACCTGTTGATGCTTTGAATTCTGAGGTGGGGTTTACTAATATGAAGTTTACATCATGAAGCCAGCTCTCTGAAAGGACTCACACTGCTCTCTCTTTGTGATGTTGGATAAACAGTGTAGGCCTTTACTTAACTATTGTGTCCCATTGTAAGTACAATGAATCATTTGCTTCTACAATTAAAGGTGCGAACAGCCTCAAATTAAAGTTAAACGTTATTTAACTACAGTCATTGTTTTATTTTGGTTTCAATATGTTCTGGAGTACAAAGCCAAAGCAACAGAAACTGTGTCACTCTCTAAATACTGCACTGGGCTTCTAATCTAATCCCCAATAAACTCCTCAGACATCACATTTGCATTTAGAAGTATTTACGGTTTTACAGCCCGCTTTCTCTCGTCCGGTCACTCTATTTGAAAGTAAGAGAAAGATGTCTGGCCATAAAGAGAATGAATAATCCACATAATTAATCACTTATTGGTTGTCGAGTCAGACAAATAATGTCCACTTTGTTAAAAACCATGGCTGGAGATCTGAAGGAAGCCAGTGAAGTATTCAAAGATGGAGGAATGCGTGTTGCACTTGGTGAATATAAAATGCAGATGTTGTACTGTTTAGACACGGGGGAAGTTAAGTCAAGACAAGAGACTTCGGTGTGACCCTGGTGTGGTGTTACAACGGTGCAGTGAGCTCTTATCTTCGTGCTGTTGGGGTGACAGATTGAGGCTGATGTAAGAGTCGGGCGACCACTGTATAAAGTTATAGCCCAGCGTGCATTGAGTGAACTCAGAGGGTGCACACCATATGTTTTGAACACTCTGCCAAGTAGAGAAAAGGACATCACCTGTGACTGGTTACACATCTAAAAAACAAGAATTATAGCTCTCATTGAAAAGTAAAGGAGGCGATGCGTTCACCCTTCACAAATTGTTTTTGCAAATATAAACCACAAAAAGTACACGCTGACGGCTGGAGCCGAGCCAGAGCTGCAGGGGGAACCTACACTTTTCTCCTGGCAGGCGGTCTTTACACTGTCACATTCATGCTTTGGGTTTCTTTTCTCCTTGGTTAACTTTAACTCTGAAACACTGCCCACGTCCAGAATAAGCTCAAATATCAGAGGTTCAAAGAGAAATATAAAAACGGATTCTTAAGCAGATGATCCCCTCGTCAATTAACTGGCCTTGTTGGAGCGTTATTACAGGAACCGAAGAGCTTTCCTGACAGAAATATGCTCGTATATATCTCATATATTTATGTGAAGCAGATACAGTAAATGCCAAGTGAACTTTTTATTGCTTTACCCCAGACTGGCTGTAATCAATGGGTTTGAATATTTGGCCAATGGTGGTGCTGTCTCTCATTCCTGTGGCTTCCCCCTACAACAACATGTCTTGCTGGTATATGTAGACGGCCAGCACTGGGTTCGGTTCTAAGACACACGTCTGAGCTTGTTTCTAGCAGTTCTTCTCACTCTGAGCGAGTTAGTGAAGAACACGTGAACTCCCCTGCTAATTACAGTCGGTGAGTGACTTCCACTGCATTTGGATCTTCTCAACAGGATTAACTCTAATTTCTCTTTATGTTATTTTCATAAAGGAGGGTGTGCTTCTGTGTTTGGGAACAAACTGTCCCCCAGGGTAATGTGCTGCGATGACACATGTTTACTGTGCATTTTCTACAAAGCCAGATTGTTCTCTCAGAGTTCAAGAGAAAATGATTGGAAACGGTGCTCTGCACAAAATCAAAGCAGAGAGCCGAAATGTAAAGACTTGTCATCATGCAGTTTCCCTCTCATCTGTTTCTGGACGTTCAAAGTATTGTTTTCAGACATATACTTTCAATGTACATTCCCGAGTGAAGGGGCAGGAGAGCTGACCCGCAGCCAACAGCTCATGTGGGACGCCGAGTCGGAGGAACACATCAGAAAGTCAAAAGCAGAATTGTGAGAGCAACAGTTTATATAAATTATATGAATTATACAAATTTCTGTTCGATCGATTGCCATGAAATTTCCCTCTCGCGCCAACATGACGGGAATGTCTTGACAAATTTCGCTCCCCCTGAGGGTGAATAATAACGTCGACGTCTCATCTTGTGCCAAACTTACCATCAGTCCAAATATGTAAAAGCCAACAGCAGCGAGTTGCTTTATAAAGCTGCAGGCGAGGATTATTTCCACTATCGATTCATCTGCAGATTATTGTCTCAGTCAGTCGTTTGGTTTATAACATTTTGGAAAAGGTTCCCAGTTTCCAAAGTCTTTAAATGTCTTGTTTTTTAAGCCCAAAGATATTTAGTTGATTATGATATAGAATAGAGAAAAGCAGGAATTCTCTTTCTCTCTGCATGAAAAAGATTTTTTAACGATTAATCAATTATGAAAATAGTTGGCGATAATGTTTTTTGACATTCATTTGATGATAAGTTTATGTATTTTGTAACTTTATCTGGTGTTTTTATGATCTCTGTTATTTGTGTATCATCTGAAAAGCACTTTGTTAAGAGAAGTACTCTCTAACTAAAGTTTTATTATTATTATTATTATATGACTTTTATCAATTGACATTCAAATGAAAGGTCCTGCGTAAGCGCCTCACCCTGATCCACATGTGCTCCATATCTTAAGCCTGCATTTCCTCACAGAGTGGGTGGATTCTCTGCAGACCCCGAAGGCTTGTGTCCACAGGATGCTGCAGAGGTGCAGTGAAGCATCCGAGTCCAGCCTCAGTGTTATGCTGCTGACCCAACACTCACAGACTTTAAACACCTTTCATAGCAGATAAAACCAGACAGTGGACGGCATCATGGAGCAGGTGTCACATTCCTGTTTCAGTCTCCACATGGCTGGTGGTCGGAGCGTGCTTCACCCTCAGATCCCCTGCTGTCACGCTGTGGTTGAGGCAGCAGCAGGTTGTAAAACATGTGACCCCCCCCCTCTCAGAACAGATGACCCTGATGTAGGCGACCTGGGAACCAGAAGCTGAAAGGTGAAGAAGAAGAAGACAGGTTAGTCATTACACTGATGGATGCTCTGGAAACCTGTATACAGATCATTTTACTGACGCACTTGCTGCAAAAAAAAATGTCCGTCTTTACAACTCATTTCATCTCATGTTTAGTTTTTAAATGATTGTTCTTGGTACAAGCGGAAAGTCTCTCTCAGGAGGTTGGTCGGGTGTTTCCACTGCAGCATTTTAGAAACGTCTTTGTTTTAGGAAAATAAGACATAATAGATGAGTTCGTACACATTTTAAAACAATATATTTCCTCACATACCCCTGGATGTAAGGCCATGCAAATACTTCTTTTGAGGTACGTTACTAAGTAACTCACTGTGAACATTTGGAACTACTTTCTACCGAGTAAATAGTCCCTTTGTTGACGGTGAGGTCTGCGGATCACTACCCAAGATATTTGATTTGGAAAGAAAAGCTCCTGTTGAGTTTTCCAATTTCATTTTTCAATGCTCTTAGCGCCACAAACAAAATACAATCAACTTTAGTTCACACTGTATAAGGGTAGCAGCAGAGAGATATAGATCTCTCCACACCTGGAAAGATGCTGTATGCTTAGATCAAGCCTTTAGGTAATCATATCTGTAAGGATGTTTGTGTAATATGCTTCACGTGGACTTCCCATTTAACGCTCAAATATGAACTAAAATACTTATTGTATATTTGTTTCAGTGTTGGGGAGTACCGCTGGACTGAGAACAGTTTCAAACTTAATGCTGATTCCCTTTTACAGTGAACAGAAAGGATGATGTGCACAGATCTGCTGCTGTTCTCCACCAATAATTCAATTTAATTGCTATTTTTAAAAGTGTAGAAGTGAAAACTGAGAAGGTTTTGAGGGGATTGTGTCTCGCTTCAGAGACGACAGACTGTTTAACAACAACAACAACACACTTGTGCAAAACGCAGCAGACTTTTACAAGTTTCTTACGAGCTGTGATTTGACTCATGTGGACTATCTGATAGTGTTCAGGGGACAGGATGATACATTTCTCTCCTGCTGTATCTCATCAATTTCTTTGTCAATCCCATTTCTTTTATTATCCTAGAGGGGCTACTTCAAATGTAATTGTCATATTTTATTGTCTTATCATCTGAGTTATTGCCTAATCATTTTGTTCCTCTTGAAAATGACAATAAAGACACATTTATAAAGGGCTTTTGAGAGCATCCTTTTGCCTTTAAGTATTAACACAGCTCCTTTATTCCTCACCCACTCCTCCGCCTGCTGTGAAGCGAAGCCCTGCCTCAGATAAGAGCATTTCTGATGCCCAGTAATCGAGAGAAGTAGTTCTTATCTGCTTTCTTACCGGCTTTTCTCCATCCTCTTCAGCTAACCACTATAATCAACCAAATGGATGAGCTGCCTCTCTCAAGGTGGCGTTGATGGAATATTGATGAAGTTGGTGAGATTTGAAACCTTAATATTTCCTGCTCTTTGAGTGCATCCAGCCGCTCAGAAGATAAATGTGCCCTTCTCTCTGCATCCATCAGAAGAGCTATTGTTATGATGCACAAATATATTCAAATTTGAGAATTGCAATTATATCCTTTGCTATTTGCTCAAATATTATATTTGCATAATACCCCTGCAGGCGGAGACATTTACATTTCACTTGCTTTGCACACATTGTCTTACGCAGGCACGACGTCCAGGGATCAAAGGAGTTTAATGTCTGTGAATGAGGCAGGGACATTGTTATTTTAAGCTTCCTTTAGTCTGCATGAGCATCCTGGGATCATAGAGGCTGCCGCAGTTTGACTTCTTAAGCACCTGGAACGTCATGTGGAGGAAGACAAGAGAGGGACGCACGAGAGGGCCGTGGAGAAATCAAAACAAATGAAAGGAGGTGTTAAGAGCAAAGAGAAAAGGGGATGGTTGTAAAAAAGGGGAGCTGTTGAGTGAGAGCAGGTATTGACAGCAGGGAACAGAAAGTGGAGTAATACGATTAGCTGGTTGGATGGTATTGAATAGCAATCGTAGATAACCTGATCCCCTTCCTCTCGCTTCCTCCAAGCATCCTTTACTTCCAAAACGTGATCTTCCTGAGCTCCGTCTTCCACAAACAGCTCAATATTATTCAACAATATTGAGTAATGAAGGTTTTAATTCACTCACTTAATCACTCTTTGTAAATCCATGTTTAGTTTATTACTGCGTGTAACATGTAAAGTTCACAGGAGCATTTGTGTATCATGTTTGGTAGGTGTGTAGTTGTGTTGCGTTCCCGTCCCATCATGCATTTTGTCTCATTGGCAGTGATCAAAGACTGTAACCTTGTGTGGTCCGGTGAAGTTCACTCAACCAGCGTACAAGGCTGGCTGCTAATGTCCTGGAAATCCTCAACAAAATAAACCTTTGCTGTGTGTGTGTGTGTGTGTGTGCGTGTGTGTGTGCGTGTGTTTGTGCGTGTGTTTGTGCGTGTGTGCATAAAAGGCCCTTTATCGTATTTATTGCATTTACTTTAGTTCTTGTCTCTGAACGTAGAACCTGTATCCATTCGCCTGGTTTTCTTGCTTGCTCTTGTTTTTCCATTATGTCGTTTTCCAGCGAGCGCCATCACACGTCTGTCTGTACACAAAATGTATCTCAATAACCTCCTTACATCTCTTCATGTTGTTGTCATTCAAGCCACAAAGCGCAGGCTTTCTCTACCCAACCATACATTTTCTTCCTCGTGGGAAAAGGACCGCAGTATCGTAGACGATTAAAATCAGCCATCCGAATATGATGGTAAAGATTGTATCAATGCCAGAATACATTCATGGATCCTGCCATGTATAAAATATCCTCTATTAGCATTTTAATGTGACACCACACATACATATATGCACAATAAACCCGTGGTTCCCATACGTTTTGGCTTGTGACTGTTCGTACACATGTTGGATGCAGATCAACCATTAAGTGATTTTTCCCTCCAGAGACTGTTTGAATATATCTGGAAGCATAAGGAGGGTCAGCTGTCCAGTGTTTTACAAGACTAGAAGTCTACAGCCATGCTAGCAGCTCTGCGAGTCACTGTGGTGCTTTGAGCTAAATGCTAACATGAGCTTTAAAACATGCTAACAATGCCAACATGCTGATATTTAGCAGGTATTATGTTTGCCGTGTTCACCATTGTAGTTAAGTGTGCTAACATTAGCTAATGATGAATAAACACACAGCTGAGGCTAAATGTCTTGCAGGTATTTGGTCGTAAAGTATTGGACAAGATGTCGACCTGATTGCGGCGCTACAGGAAAAGCTAAGGAATCACCAAAGTTATTACAAGAACCAAATCTTTATGACCATCAACTCAGATGTCGATTGTCAACCTCATGGTGCCACTGGAGGAAAATCACCAAATTCATTAGAATATATTGTCTGAGAACCGTGAATGTCACAGAAAAATGTTTGAATACATTAAACTAAATTCAATACAACTTGACAAATTGATTTTTGGAGAGAAAGAAAACAGACTTGAATTATGCACAGATAGACAATAACAAGCAAAAGACACCAAAGTGGTGGACCCATATATCCACTCTAGGGCTGCGCTGCTATCATGGCTAAACATCTGATAGAAATTGAGTTGGAAAACACTCACTTTTTTTTTTTAAATCAGCAAATAAAACTTTTTCAAATATGTTTCCACACTTTGCTGTCCCGCTGTGATCCTGCGGGCAGATAGGGGACCTGTTGTAAGAGCGCAGAAGTTTAGATTCTCTATGAGATATAGCTTATCGTGCTTCTGACATATTGTAGTGATAAAATGCTGTGAAAGTATTCTGCCTCGTTGGCCGTCGTTGGGAGCTAAATATCTGAAGGTGAAATCGACTTCAGGGTCAAACCACAAACCCAGTAAGCCTCCATTGATTTACAGGGGGCTCTCCTCTCATCCTTCTCTGTAATAGCTCTCGTAATAGCCTCTTGCAGAGCAGATGGCATCTAAATTTTTAACATACAACTGGGTTGCTTTTCCTCTTTTGTGGTCTCCAGTCGCGGGGTTAATGATTTAACGAGTGAGGCCTTCTGAGAAACGGCAACATATTCAAAAATGAAGCTGGAATTCAGTCCACTGGTGTGCAGTTATTTCCCTTAATTGTTTCCTGAACTTTGCCCTTGAGGTTTTCCCTGACCCGGCATATCCTGATGGGGCTCAATGACAGACGTGGATTTGGGAAGATGGAAGAGGGTGAGTCCTGAGTGTGTGCATGTGCGTGTGTGTGTGTGGTTGTTCGGGTCCAAACCAGGTGGCAGCAAAGCCAAATGTACCTCATTTACTTCTGACACACACTCCTCCATCACCTCTACACTTTTGAGCCTGGACTTATTCAGACTACTCTCAAATTGTTTCCAAAGCCTGAATGTGACGTTGTAATGGGTTCTCGATGAGGCCAGAAGCTCACACGTTAATGTCTTGTGTTTCCTAGATTGATACGAGTTTATAGAGCTTAAGACTTGAAGTTGTGGACTTGACTCCTTCTGTCCATCTATTCTCCTTCACCACGTAGCCCACAAGTCTTTCTCCCTAAAGATCCAAGAATCATACTTACACATTATAACTTTACTTAGTTGAGACTTCACTCTAAATATTTCAGACATTAACTTAAGATAATATCCCAGAATAATAAAAATAAGAATGACAGCAACAGGCTACTCTCAGCTGTGCAGTAAAACACTCTGAACACAGCTTTGAAATGAAAAGGTTCAAATGCAGTTTCATTTCTATGGTCGGCATTCTAAAACGTGAAAGACTTGCTGCGCTTGGGAAGTTTTGTGAGTCTCGCACTTGACTTGGCCTTGTCTTCACCCAGAAGACCTGGAAACACCTCTGTGGATCATTTCCCGAACAATGAACAGTGAAGGAATCCTGACCAGGAGAAGCTGACAGCAATGACGGCGATGGTGGTAAAGACTCCCATGTTCCCGCGCTACTTCACGACGCCACCATCTTTTGTCAATGTTTAGATGTGTATTTAAAGGAAAAGCTCCGGTTGGAAAATGTTGTTGGTTTAAATAAAAAATTGGAGCCTAAAGAGCAATAAAATCTTACGCTTAAGAAGAATAATCCCTCCATGCCTACTCCCTGCATCACCAAAGCCTCTCTCTGGGGGGGGGGGGGGGGGGGTTCATCAGAGCTGTGACCTAAATGAAGTTTCATCCTCAGTGATTGGGACTAAACTTCCCAATAACTTGCATCACACAACACCGCGGCCTGATACAGCTGTTCCTCTACTGTACGCTGTATCTTGTGAAGGCACTTTCACTGTGAGGTCACCATGCAGACTTTCTTTATGGGCTGGAAAGGGTAGAAAAGTTCAGTCATCCCGTTGAGGTGCACCAGTGCACACAATGTACCGTCTCCCAGACATCACCCCCCGGGGGACGCCATCGTATCAGAGCATGAAGGGAAGTGGAGGAGGGATGATTCCTTTACACCAGGCCTAAATCATCCCTTCCATATCCCTGTTCACAGCCTCTGCCCATCTCTCTGCCTGCTTTTCTTTTTCCACCTGGAAAAATAGCATGCAGTGAAACGTGATACAAGGTGGAGGGTAGGGGGGGGGGGGTCATGCCGGTCGCTGCTCTGTCACGCTAATGGAGATGGATGTGGGCTCAGAATTGTCTTCCGAACAGCTTCCATGACGGAGCGAGAGAGAGGAGATCCAATTCTCCTGCGCTTCCTCCCAGGCTGCAGAACTCCTTTAATGAGAGAGAGGGGGGGGGGGGGGGGGGTGAGCTAAGCACTCACGACTTGATTCGAGAGAAGGAGGGGAGACCGCGGGAGAACTGCGGAGAGAATGGGATGGCAGACAGAGAAGACATGTGGGGAGACAGAAAAGAGAGAAAATGAGCGGCAGGAGAATGGAGTGAAGGAATGACATGTTGACAACAGAGGAAGATAGATGATAAGAGAGCAGGGAGAGCGAGTACAACGAGTAATGCTATACAAAGAGGTATAATGCAAAGAGAAGAAGACTTTCAGAGATAAATAGACCATGATTGCCTACAAATCACTGCGTAGTTATGATGCCTCCAGTAAGTCCATCCTCAAAAATGTCATTTCCCTGTAACCCCACAGTTGAGATTGCCTCTTGGCTTTTATCACAGTCATCACAGCAGTTCTCGGGGCTTTTGGGCTGAACACGTAAAGGTGACGTCACAATGCCCCACTCTGTCTGTTAATGGGTGGCAGCTTATGCAGTTTAGTGTCACGCGCTGAGACTAGGTGGGTCTTTGGTGCTGGCTCTGGCTCTCAGTGATAACTCACAGCAGCCTGCTTGTTCCGATGCTGATTGAGCCCATCTGTGCTGCCTGTGTGCAAATTAGAGCTTTGAAAATATACAGTGTGTATAACAGTATTCAAGGATGGACCTCACAGATACAGATAGCCTATTTAAGCACACGTAAAGGTGATTGACATTGAACTTGTGAAACTATTATTAGAAGGTGTGTGAAAAAAGTCACATTTAATCTACTTTTATTCAGTGTTTTAAGACGACAAAACTTGAATGAGTGTATGAATGTGGTGTTTTGTCGTTGTTCGATAATGGCGTTTTGAATCTGACTGCTCAGCAGCATCATAATCATAAACTACAAACACGAGCTGACTTCAATGTGTTTCAGTTACAGTAGGTTTCCCTCGCATCCTTTTTCCTTAAAATGTAGATAAAGAGTCTAAATCACAAGCCTGCAGCGTCTGTTATAGATGATTTATGTTGCATCCTTTCAAACTAGATTGTTATAATGAAACCTAAACATTATATAATCCTTTATTTTTTATTTGCACTGCGTTAAAGGAGTACTTCACCCCCAAAATAACATGTGTATGTCAATTACTCCCCCTGTGTTATCCTGAATTCTTGAAGAACACCTTGACTTGACAGACTGAAGAAAACATCTTTGTCTGGTACAAAGTTTTCTTCAAGAATTCAAGGTAACGCAGGGGGATTGATACACAAATAGTCCGTTTGGTGGTTGAAATATTTAAGATTTTAAACTGTCTTTGTATCCTAATTGCTGTTTGTCTGCTTAACTTTCCACACAATGTTCAGACTAAAGACTTTGAAGATGTCTATAAGAAGACTGGGCGTGTCTGTTTGCTGTATGTCGAGACACATGGACGCAGCAGATAGCTTCCACAAGCTGGTGATAACAGGCCTGTGTCACAGTGTCTTCAGCTGCGGGCCTCATTGTGGGGTGTAGGTATCTATCCTCAATGTTTGGTAAGTACAATCACTTTGATCCCCTGACCTTTCATTTACCACCTATATCAGATTACATCCCTATTAGCCTCAGCTATCTTTGTGTTCAGTGCAAATGTTAGCATGCTATACTCAAAGAAGATAACAGTAACACTTTCTGTTCAGGGACAACACTGTATGAAACATCCCTAACAAACAACATTAACACACCAATTCTTTCCTGCATTCCTTATTAGTTTCAGGACTTGTGAAGTCAAGCGTTACCTTTTCTTTTGAATTAATGACCCGTGACTCAGACTCACTCTCCAGACAGGAGGACTAAAGGCACATTCATTGGTTTGATGACAAAATGGAATAAATGTGAATTGACATGAAGTTGGTTCCCACAATAAAAAATCCATTAGTACTAGAAAAGTATCCATCTTCTCCACATTGTGACAATAATCTTATCTTTTTTTCTTCAGATTTCACGTGACTTGAACACGATCTCCACACAATGGACTTGTTCATGTTAAATCTCCCAGTATATCCATGAAGCTGAAATCAGTTTTTAGGGATATTGACACACAGACAGAATGGAGGCTTTTGTTTGTGAGAGACCTTATAGAGATCGTCCTGTACCTCAGAAAGTTCTTGTTTTAATACAACAAATCAAAAAAAGAATCTCTCTTTCCTCCTTATCAGTTACTTTTGTTTATATAGTGTATATATGCACTGCCTTTAGGGCGGCACGATATCAGAAAACATGTGATAATGTTGAATTTGCTTGAATTAATTGTGATAAATAAACAGATAATAAAGTGTACTCAGTTCTGTCTGTCTGCTGCTTTCAGAATACTGCTAGGTTGTCCCAAAAAATCCTTTAAGACTCTTCAGTTGATCCAAATGCAGCGGCACGTGTATTGACTCCTGTATTAGCTGCTCTGCACGGGCTCCCGATAAAATCCAGAATAGAATTTAAAATCCTGACCTACAAAGCAATTAATGGTCAGGCTCCAGCTTATTTTAAAGATCTCATAGTACCTTATAAACCAACTAGAGCAGGGGTGTCAAACTCATTTAAGTTCAGGGGCCACACACACCCCAATTTGATCTCAAGTGGACCGGACCAGTAACATCACAGCATAATAACCTGTAAATAACGACAACTCCAAATGTTCCCCTTTGTTTTAGTGCAAAAAAGTTCAAGTACATTCTGTAAATGTTCACATTTAATGAACTATCTTTTTACAAAACATTATGAACAACCTGGAATTGTTAATAAGTGCAATTTCAACAATATTATGCCTCAGTTTATAATTTACACATGTGCTTACCAATCACAGTGTATCTACAAAGGCACATTTAGTGGACACGTTTGAAATTGTAGTTACTTTTATTGAACAATTGCAGTTAATGTCTTCTCTGTAAGTTTTACATTTTGCAAAGTTATTCTGCGGGCCAGACTGGACCCTCTGGTGGGATGGTTTTGGCCCACGGGCGGGCCATATGTTTGACACCCCTGAACCCTGAACTAGAGCATTGCGCTCCCAGACTGCAGGGTTACTTGTGGTTCCTAGAGTCTCTAAAAGTACAATGGGAGCCAGAGCCTTCAGCTATCAAGCTCCTCTCCAGTGGAACCAGCTCCAAGTTTGTGTTCGGGAGGCAGACACCCTCTCCACATTTAAGAGCAGGCTAAAGACTTTCCTCTTTGATAAAGCTTATAGTTAGGGCTGGCTCAGGCTTGTCTTGGATCAACCCCTAGTTATGCAGCTATAGGCTCAGACTTACACCTCTCTCCTCTCTCCTCCTCCTTTTCCCATCTCTCTCTCCTCCTCTCCTTCTCTATCTGTATGTATTTATGTCCCTTAGATGCATGTTACTAACTCACCCTCCGGGGTATCAACCCCGGAGTTGTGTCTGTGTCTCTCCTCTGGCAGGTTGTCACTATTAAAGGTTACGTCTGGATCATGAATCGTGGCTGCGCTTGTCGGTCCTGCATGACGCCCAAGTTAATATTTATTTTTTGGAGCCACCAGGAAGCGTTTTTGACATCATCCTGGATTCATTCATGGATTGTTCACAATGATGTCAAAGAGTATCTGCTATTTCCCGTATAGTTTATAGTTAGTTAAAATTACTGTAGTTGTAGATGAACTGTTGCCAGAAGCTTAGCTATCTTATAATCTATGTAGCGTAACATAGGATCTAATATTTTCTGGTTATTATTTGATTAAATGACAAATGACCTGACAGAATTTAAATAATGCTGGTGTGGAATTCAAATAATTATTAATAGAAATATTGTGAAGAATCCACAAAATCTATTGGAAGAGTCACAACATTACAATATTTACACTCATAACACAAAATAATGTTTATTTTTTCGGACTTTTCTCTATTGTTGGCTTTTATCTTGTGAAATACTGAATACTTTCAGATCTTCGTGCCTCACAAAGTGCTTCTAAGTCTGAGATAGAAAGATAAATTGTCTAATTGCTTGTGTCCAGACTAAGGTGGTAACCTGATGAGGCCTCACAAGTAAACATTGCTTAATTTTAAACGTGCCAAAAAGGTTGGGAACCTCAAGTTTAAGGGACTGTATTCTTGTTTATGCTCAGCAGTGTCTCTACTGCCGATGCAAATAAAACTCATTTAAAGTAGAACAGAGAATACTGACAACATTTATAAAGTATTTTTTCTTTATCCCCTTGTCAAAAGGACAAGAATGTATTTCAAGGTGTCGTTAACCTCACATCTAAAATGATTGGACATCATAAAGGTCTCTTGCTCAGCTTAATACTGAACAAGTCCCCATAAAGGCATACAAGATAAACAATGACACCACACATGAATACTTTAAATTAGTGCTTTTTGTAAAAGATCTGCGTCTGATGTTTTTCCTCTTCCACCAGTCTGCGTCAGTATGTGTCCTCCATCTGTCATCAGACGAGAGTGGACCTCCAGCATCCACCTCCAGACAGCTGCAGAAGATGTCTCACCCTGTCACTGCCATGTCACATTTACCGTACACGAGACAAACCAAGTGAGCCAGGGAATCCCCAGTACGTAAAGAAGATGACGTTCTAAGATGCTGTCCTCCTGATACTGTATGTTGCCCCTTTTTCACCCTCTTTACCCCCTGTGTGTCCCTCAGGTTTGCAGGTCCAAACAGGCTGGAACCTGCTTCATGCTGGGAGGGTGGAGCGGGCAAACTAGGGTTGGGATATCCCTGGCTCAAGGTGTCCCTGGTCGATAGGGCCTTATCTGTGTGTGGGGTACAGCGCTTCTTTGGGCCTACGTAGTTTCATGTGGGTGTTCCCCGCCATCTCGTTCTCTTTCTGCTCTTTTCATCCGGGCTCACTTTTTCACTGGGCTCATCGAGGCTGACAGAACAGAGATCGCCGACGAGGATGGGAGTACCTGCATGCAGGTAGGGGTGTGGCATCCTCTGGACAGGGGTCAGACACACTTTGTGGCATTGCTGGATTAAAATGATGGATATCCTGTATCCTTATAGGAGAAGAGCATATTTAAAAACTTTAACGTCTTTGCCGTGCTCGTAAGATAAGGGAGGGAGTTCGGCTTGAATTATTTTCTTGATCCTAAATTGTTTTTAAAGGAAAATAATATTATACTTTACAAACAAAGATGTTTGTTTCAAGAATTGTGAACTGGTTTGAGGTCAAGGTTTAGTGGCATTGTCATCTTTGATTTTCATAACTCATATATCAAACCCAATTATTTTGGCTCCATGCTTAAATATCTGTAAGTTCTCAGGTTTACAGGGTGAATAATTGTTACCACTAAATGGAAATGTCTTGATAATCTTTTAGATGTGTCTTTTTAAACATTACCATCAGTCACTGCTGTAAAGTGAATATTGTGAAGATGCTCTATTTAGCTATCTGCTCAAATATATTTTCAATTGCACATAAAAAACAGGCTTGTTTAGTTGTTTGTGTAATTTAACTGCCGTCCACTAAAATAAACGTACAATGTCAAATTATGAGAAGTTCTGTATTTTGAGTATTCCTGTCTAAATGTAACAGTGTTGTATTACTTGCTGTCACAGTAGCTGCATTTACATTCTTTAATTTTTAGAATTACTGAAGGAGAACAGAGGTCTCTGGTGGAAGAAGGGTGTAACCCAAAGATAAGGCTCTGTACTTCTTCTATTTAAACTATCACGAAGTTCATATTCTCAACGGCTGGTCGACTATCTGTCCTGAGCCGTGGCTCTGCAGGCAGACTCAGAGCCTTCATCAAAACCACCTTAAAGAGGCTTGAAGCGGGCCTTATGGGTCTCTGTAGTGTCTGAAACATCTTCCTCAAACCTTGTCAAGTTGGCTAGACAATAATGGTGCTTTTACTGTGATTTTTACAGGAATATGATACATATTTATCACAAATTCTGTGTTTTGTTTGCTGTAGATGCACCTGTTTGCATTCAAAGTCAAAACCCACACTCACAACTCACAAAGATAATTGACTTAAGATGTAATATTAATGGTCCCCATTGAGTAATTGGTTATTTCTAATTGTGTTGTATCTCATATAATAACTTGTTTTTTTTATCTTCATTCATTCTTTTTCTGTTTAGGGAATGTATAAAAGTACCTGAGAGTTCAACATCTAAAAAACATCAATGGAAAAGAATTTCAGTTTCGAGGTATTGTTGTTTTCTTAAACACCTGTAACATTAAGATTCAAATACAACACACAGCTGCTACAAGACATGTTGTAACATCTCACAGAGGAAAAGGATCGTGGTCTGTGGCCTTTGATGTGTTCAATAAATCATATTTTCCCTACATCGCTCAATTTTCATCCAACTTTCTTCTGTTAATTCTTCCTCAACTTTCCTCTTGTATAGGGCAGTGACACGTCCTATGAACACAGCGAGTCAGCCTTCCCTTCTCCCGTGAGACTGTGAGTCCTTTCTCTGTTCACCTCTCTGTTTCAGCAGTACTTCATATGTTCTGTAAATGTACGCAGGAATTCTGCATCATATTTGTGATAAGACAACTGAGCACATCAGTGCTCCCATGACGTCACCTGTTAAGATGAACTCACAGAGAATCAGTTCAACCAGCTCTACGAGGCATTTCAGCCTCTTTCAGCCTCTCAAATATGGAGATTTCCTGCTTTTCTCTGTTTTAATATCATGTTAAACTGAATATTTTTGGGTTTTGGAGTGACAAAAAAACAAGACATTTAAACTTGATACCACTTTTTTATGTCCGATAACGTAACCTTGAGTATCTGCCGATACCGATAACATTGCGACATTCAAAATTAAATTTAAAGTGCAATTTAGACTAACAAATCAATTAAAGCTCTTTCAGAATTGGCCAATATCGGGCAGATCAGCTTGAATTTTGAGAAACCGGGATGGACATTTTCCCCTATTTTCTGACATTTTATAGATCTTCATCAAGAAAATAATAATAAAAAAGTGATGTGTCTGCTGAGTGTGTATATAGCTAACTGTTTGCTAACATGTTCGCCACAACAACTGTTTAAGGTTGATCATTTGCAGCTTGTTTGCACTGCCCCCAAGTGGTAAAAAAAAAAACACACACACACACACACACACACACACACAAACACACACACACACACAAAATGCAGGTTTAAGGTGAATGTCGTGCTGAACTCCCCACGCTTATAGTTCCAAAGCGTTCAATCCATCTAACTATAAAAACAATACTGAGTATTTACATACATTTAACTTATAGACACAATTATGGAATAGTATTTTCAGCAAAAAAATCAAATCCAAATGTCCTCTCCTAATCAGGGCTGAATTGCTCGCGCTCATCTTTAGTCTTTATCGATGTTTTCCACACAGGAGCGGCATCTATGACATAGAGGCGAGAAGGGAGGAAGAGGATGAGGAGAATGAGCCGTCTGTGGAGGCCATCTTCATCCCCATTGATTCAGAGGGTAGGTTTCCCTCACAGGCCAAGCAGCTTTTATATATTATTATATACATATAATATATGTTGATCTTATAGAATATGATGCTTTGCTGGAGATTTAACTAACAAACAGAATATAAAGGAGTTCACATGAGCACAACCTTTAACATCTACTGCAGTAAAATGCAACATCCACATTAAGTGATATTAATCCATCATCAAAGCATCATATATAATAGTAAAAACACTTTTACTGCACAAAGAATACTTTTACATTTCATAATTGAAGTACATTTAGTTGATAGTACTTACATACTTTCACTTGAGTGAGGTTTGACTGCTTCCTGTCTCTTTATTCCAGCTTCTCTGAACCTGAACACCAATGCCACCACAAGAGGAGATGCTCAAGTTAGTCGACATTCTTCATACTAATCAGATATAAATATTCATTGATGTAAACCAACACTGGTGTGTTTATTAACTAACCACATTGCATTACCACAGGCGTATGTGGAGCTGAATGAGCTGCAGGGCAACACCTGGCAGGAGACTGGCCGCTGGGTGGGCTACGAGGAGAACTTAAACACCGCCACAGGAAAATGGGGTCCTTCTCATGTCTCGCATCTCTCCTTCAAGAGCCTGATCCAGCTCCGCAAGACCATGTCCACAGGTGACTTTGCAACCTTAGATGCACCTACCATACGATAAAATCCAACTTGTTTTAGTTCAGTGAATGTAACCGGTTGAAATCTACTCAAATGTGCTCAGGCGCTGTCCTCCTTGACCTGAATGCCAGCAGTCTGTCTACTGTGGCTGAGAAGGTGGCCGATGAGCTGCTGAACAAGAATGAGATTCGTGCCAGTGATCGTGAAGGCCTGCTGCGAGCTCTCCTTATGAGACGCAGGTAACCCACGAGGGCTACTATTTCTGTTTCTTTCTACAAGATGTCAGCCATAACAAATGTCTGCAGCATGCACTTTATTCTCATTCTATTTGACCTTCCAGTCAGTCTGCAGGACCTGTGGTTACTCCCTCTGGAGACGTTGAGATGCAGACCTTTTCTGTAACCAAGAAGGTATACAGTTTGTGTTTTTATACAGTTGTATCCACCTTCATCAATTGTACAGAAGCCCTGAGAGGCAAGTGAGAAAAATGATTTGGGTGATCCATTTCTTCTAAATTGGATCTTATATGTTTTGTCTCCTGTGTTTACGATCAGAACAGATTTGTTTTGCCAGGACAATCTTTCTAAATTCCTATTTTCTTTAAGGCGTCTGTGACACAGGTGGAAACAAAAGTTGTACCAGGATTATTTTCCTAACCCATTTTTATTTCATCTGTGAGAATTAGCCTGTTTCACAGATTAAAGAATTTAAAAAGGTTATCCTGGCAAAACCTTTCTTTCACCTGTTCTTAAGGAGAGACATTTCTTTTCTCACTTGCCTCTTTTGGGTGATCATCAATATCATATGAATGTATTTACATAACATTATTCTTGCAGAGAGACACCTCTGACAACATGGAGGCTTCAATTGTCCTCTCAGGTATGTTCATGTAATTCAGATGCAGTAATGTGTCTCCATGTGTGGTTCTGGAGCAGATATGACTAAAAGAGTGGGGTGTGTTCTTCGTTAGGTGTCCTGGAGATCCTGCAGAAACCAGTGGTGGCTTTTGTGAGGCTGAGTGACTCTGTGGTGATGGACTCCTCCCTGGAGTCTCCTGTCCCCGTACGCTTCATCTTTGTGCTGGTGGGCCCCAGCCAGAGCGACATAGACTACAGTGAAAGTGGCCGTGCCATGGGGGCTCTGATGGCTGACTGGGTGAGAGAGAAGAGAAAGTAGAAAGAGAGGAAATAAATCGCACGTCAGCAATGAGATAACGCACCAATGAGTGGTGGCCTACTCTGTGAATAATAGCTTTCTGTTCTCACAGGTGTTCTGTCTGGAGGCCTTCTTGGCTCAGAGTGAGAAAGAGCTGACCAACGCCATCGCTGACTTCATGGACTGCAGCATTGTGATCCCTCCCACTGAGATCCAAGATAAGGGAATGCTTGATCCAATCATCAATTTCCAGAAGAAGATGCTGACTGCCAGAGTTCGTCCCATTAACTCTGGTCTTGCCTTTGGTGACAGGGTCAAAGGTCAGCATAGTTCCCAAAATGTCAAAATATTCATTCCTTTTTTTTCAGTAAATGCAAGTAGATAACAAACGTATGTCAAATGTGTGTTTCGTTTGTGTAGTTGAGAAAGCTCCAGAGGAACCTCGGGAGGACCCTCTGGCCCGTACAGGCTATCCTTTCGGTGGGATGGTGAAGGACCTGAAGCGCCGTTACCGGCACTACCTCAGCGACTACATAGACGGTCTGAACCCTCAAGTCCTCGCTGCCGTCATCTTCATCTACTTCGCTGCCCTGTCCCCGGCCATCACTTTTGGAGGGCTTCTGTGTAAGAGAGAGATGCAGATAGAGAGATGTGTCTGATATTTCAGGCTCAATTAATTTGCAGGAGTTTGTTGACCTTTGACATTATTAATACTTCTTTCTGTTTGTCTAACTCCAGCTGACAAAACAGATAAAATGATGGGCGTGTCAGAGCTTATGATCTCCACCAGCATCCAGGGTGTCATCTTCTGTCTCATCGCCGCTCAGCCTGTCCTTGTAATCGGCTTCTCGGGACCACTGCTGGTGTTTGAGGAAGCTTTTAGCGCTGTACGTATGAGTTGTCGACGGAGAAGAATTAGGGACAGGCATAAAGGGGGACCGTTTTTCTCTTATTTTGCATTTCCTGAAATAAATCTTCTATTAGCTTTTTTATTTCTTCTAAATTACCATCTATTTTTCTTTCTTCATCCCATACTAGTTCTGCAAGTCCCAGGGCATTGAGTACATCGTGGGTCGTATCTGGGTGGGGATGTGGCTGATAGTGATCGTGATCATCATTGTGGCCGTGGAAGGCAGCTTCCTGGTCAGATTCATCTCCCGCTTCACTCAGGAAATCTTCTCCATCCTCATCTCTCTCATCTTCATCTATGAGACCTTCAATAAGCTCATCAAGGTTTCCTCACCTCATCGTCTTCAGACACCATTTTGCTGTAATTGCCTCATGTGTTGTCTCTTATTCTGATGCTCTGTCTTCTCATCTCCTGTTGCTCAGATCTTCGAAGCCCACCCTCTGATTCTAAACTACGATCATGTGAACTTGTCACTGGAAAACCCCTTCCACACGATCATCACGGAGCACTCTGTGAGGGATCATTTCGGCAACATAACCATTCATGAGAAGGAGACTGAAAGAGCCTATCCCAACACTGCCCTTCTTTCTATGTGCCTTATGTTGGGTTGCTTCTTTGTTGCGTACTTCCTCCGTCATTTCAAGAATGGTCATTACTTCCCCGGCCCGGTAATCTTTTTTATGTCCAGAGATTGTGTCATTTTGAAAAGTAGGTTCTGTGATTGTTTTTATTCATGGTGTACTCTGGTGTCTCACTAGCTCCGTCGTATGATTGGAGACTTCGGTGTCCCCATTGCTATTTTCATCATGATTGCTGTGGACATCTGCATTGCGGATGCTTACACTCAGGTAAGTGTTGCGTTGTGGTTAGTGAAGTCATCCCTTTTCAAAAAACAAACCAATCTTAAGCCTTACAGCATGTGCATTAAAGGTACTGGACACATGGGGTCATATGAAGGATGTATCCATAGTCAGTGTATTACTACCTACAGTAGATGGCAGTTTGGAGAAATGCAGTTTCCTCAAAGTTTCAACTTTAAATGCTAGAAAAAATAAAAATCTTTCTGCCCTCATTGTTTTTCTCCTTATACCTGGCCCTAATACTCTTCCATAGATACATCAGATAAATGAAAATCATCCTGTCCCCTTGTAGAAACTGGTTGTGCCGAAAGGTGTTGAGGTGAGCAACCCCAAAGTGAGAGGCTGGTTCATCAACCCCATGGGAGAAAAGCAGGACTTCCCCATCTGGATGATGGTCGCCTGCTGTGTACCAGCACTGCTCGTCTTCATCCTCATCTTCCTGGAGTCCCAGATTACTACGTGAGTGACACTCTAAAGTAACGGCATTACAGTCTGCAACATTACTCCGTGTGAAGTTAATGAACCCTGTTGTTGTCTGATTGCCAGGCTGATTGTGAGCAAACCTGAAAGGAAGATGGTGAAAGGATCCGGTTTTCATTTCGATCTGCTCCTCCTGGTCATCATGGGGGGCATCGCCTCTTTTTTCGGGGTGCCCTGGTTGAGCGCTGCCACTGTGCGATCCGTCACCCACGCCAACGCTCTCACTGTCATGTCCAAGGGCCCGAAACCAGAGATTGAGAAGGTGCTTGAGCAGAGGATCAGTGGGATGCTTGTGGCCATCATGGTTGGTAGGTGCTGCCATCTACAGTGCTGAAGCAGACACAGCACGCTTTGAATACATTTCCATTTTCCTTTAGAAGTATAATTTGTAACATTTCAGCATTTGTCTAAAAGCAACGTATATATATTGTTGAGTTTTGGACTTATGCCAAATGTTTCCAACAATTTTCACACCTAGAGAAATCAGTAATGTTAATCAAGGGAACGGTACGTCTAACTTGTTCGCCTGTAATGTGGTAACGTGGTATCCCCTGCATGCTTTCTGTGATTTCCAGGTGTTTCTATCTTCATGGAACCTCTTCTGAAGATGATTCCAATGACAGCCTTGTTCGGTATCTTCCTCTACATGGGTATCACCTCTCTGAGTGGAATCCAGATGTGGGACAGGATGCTTCTGCTGATTACACCAAAGAAATACCATCCTGCTGTGCCCTACGCTACCAGGGTACGCAGCCTCCAGTGTGTCCATGGTCTTATGATCCACTGAGACTGCATATTGTAGAGTTGAGCAATTGTCAGAGTATGAGACAATTGGCACAGACATGTAAAAGGCCCCTCCACATAGAAGCAAGACACCAAGAGTTTTGCATCTTTTTGGACTTTGCAGTCTTTTTACATCTGTTTTTTAGTCATTTATCATCTTTGTGGCTATTTAGCATATCTTTGTAGTCGTCTTTGTGGTTGTTCTGTGTCTCTTTCTGGTCATTTTGTGTCTCTTTGTGGTCGTTTGGCTCTCTTTTCAAATTCCAAATTCTAACAGTCACTTCCAACAAAGGCTCTGGCCCAGGTCCCCTCTGACCCCTTGGCCTGTTCAATAACCCCTCTATACACAAGACTGTCACATTGGATTGAATAGGCGTTCTTATTTTCACTTATATTTCAGTATTATTTAGCCTATGACAATCTCCCTGTCAATCATCCTAACATAAATAAACATTTTTGATACTTTGGCTCCGTGTTCCCCTGCTAACACTCTCCTCTGTTGTCACTTGTGCAGGTGAAGACAATGCGTATGCATCTCTTCACTTTTATCCAGCTCATATGCCTGGGTGTCCTGTGGGTGGTGAAGATGAGTCCCTTCTCTCTGGCGCTGCCTTTTGTTCTCATCCTCACCATCCCTCTGCGCATGTTAATGACCGGCACGCTCTTCTCTACCATGGAGATGAAATGCGTAAGTACCTCTCTGCATCACTCACAACATATTCCGTGCATACATTAACGTTTTTGTATAATACGTAGGATTCTCTGTTGTAACTGAATTAATTTGCGTTGCAGCTGGACGCAGATGATGCCAAAGTGACATTTGAGGAGGAAATTGGGGTAGATGTGTACAATGAGTCCCCACTGCCATAAACAATATCATTAATGTTTCATTCACAAACTGTCACATTCACTCAATTCTCAAATGCCAATAATGATGTGAACATTTAATATAGGGTGTCTTTAAAAACACATATTTGTAAACATATAAAGTTTTAAACTTTTCTGTTCTGTTATTATTATTTATCTTGAAAGGAAATGACCTCTCATTTCTAGAATGCATACATTAATATACCTACTTAGATATTGAGTTATGTTTTGATCCAGGAAAACAACATTTGATTGATTTAAATGAGAAGTATTTTTATTTGAGACGTGAGGCGAAACCATTTATAGTATTGTTTTTTGTGCATAACTACAGTATAGCTTTAAAGTGACTACAAGTGCTGCCGCATCGTAGATCTGCCCATGTTATAATAATATGATTCCACTTAACCTAAAGTTCACTATTTAAGTCAAGCAACGCTGATCTATTCAGCCCTTTACATGCGCACAAATGTTTTTTATTTTCATGGGATTGCCCCACAAGCCTTTGTCCCATACAGTAGCCCTTGATCATTCAAAACATTGTGTTTTAGATTGTGTTACATGAGTTTGCCTCATTTGATGTGTATAGGATGTGTAATGCACTTACGTCTGGTTTTAAGTGTGTAATTGCTTTCATGATTTTAAAATAGGATGAGCAGTAATAAGTAGATAGTGGATGATGAGATAAATTGTTGGAGCAGATTGTTGTACTGATGATATAATCAGGGGGAAACTTATTTGTAAATGTATCTTTAAAATGCCTGTTCATGTGTGTGTGTGCCTGAAACACTGAACATGCTTGATTGGATTGTATGTATTCTCACTTTATTAAAAATAAAAACATCCATTTAAGTGCTTGTTTTTATTAATGCATTAGAAAATACAAGATTTCACATGACTCACAGCTTACTTTTGTAATTGTATCCTGCAAAAAAGAGAGGGGTGTTCACCAAGAGGCCTGCCACTCAGCTGCATGCTGCCTTCAAGGTTATCAAGTAAACTCCAACCTCTCAATATTCCTACTTGAGAAAGAAAACATAGACAGTCATAAATACTTGTGTCATGAACTAGAAAATGTAACAAAAAATATAAATTAAACAGGATCTCGATTTATTGTGAAATGGTTGTCAAATTTTGCTCAGACATTGTTTAATAATTGTATTTAAATGGGATTAAACCCAGATTAAGTTTTAAAAAACAGACTCAGTAGGTTAAATCCTACAAATCCTTTACAGATACCAATAACACATCAAAATATGTCGTATATATGCAGCACCGAAGTGTAAATAAATAAGACATTATTGAATAAATAATTAAGTAAATAACTACATACAATGGAATGAAATTATATAATATATATATATATAATTCATTACTTTTTCAAACTCAGTTCATTATTATGAAAAGTTATTTCATTCTGCTTATGTTCAAAATACCTTATTACAGGTGAGCTTTATTTATTTCTATTTATCACTTTACTTATTTCATAAAGCTATTTTCATCAAGAAGTATTTAACTGTCAAATCAAGACAAACAGGGCAAAACCAAAAGTGTGATTGAATGTTGCTTCAATTTGAATTAGTAGCCAGACCCAAAAATAAACAGTAATTGAGAAAATAAAATGTAGACTTGGAAAAAAATTACTTTTATTTTTAATTATAAATTGATGGATGAAATGATTTATCAAAAATAATTACTTTCCAAAGTATGGTCATATTTATATCTTTGTTAATCGTATTATTTACCACAAGTATGTCTTATTTATTAAAGGCCTCTTTGAACACTTCATACAAACAATCTAATTCTAAATGTTTGTGCATGCTCTTGTGCAATGATGACAGCATTTCCGACAGCAAGGGAACGCAGCACAGTTTAACAAGGCAGAGTGCCTGAAAGCCATTTGTTTTCTCTGAATCGGACTGACTGGATTGGGCGGCCGGGAGTTCCGCCCACAAACACACAAAGTGGCGAGGAAAGAAACAACATGCTGGGCCAAAATTAAACTGTCAAACGGCCTCTTACTACTTGGTAAAAAAAAAAAAGGAATCGAGAAATGTGAAAATGCATGTAGGCTGCTTCGAAGACCTATTTGAGACTTCTCTTTAAAGTGGGAATCTGGCGTTGACATAATAATAAATTATTAAACTTTATATATATATATATATATATATAATATATTTTTATGTTAATTATAACGTTATGGGAGTATATGAGGTGAGTTAGTTGCACTTAAATAAGACAAACATTGACTTTCATAAAACTTTCCTGATGAAAATATTCGGGGTGCAAACTTCGGTTGGAGAATAGACATGGTCGGTTTACGGGAGTAAAAAAAAATAATCTCTCGGTTGGGTTCAGAAACAACGGAGCGAGATCGGAAAAAATGGATGTCTCCGCGTAGCAAAATGGTTGGATGGAGAGAGAGGAGCTGCTGCGCGTTGAGTGGAGGGAGACGGCGAGTGAGATGGAGGCGGGGGGGAAGGACCATCTCTGCGGGGACTGGAGCCCAGGACCGACGGCGCAGTGCTGGCTATCGTTCAACCCTCCCCTTCTTCCTCTACAACGACACCGAGACTCACGCCGAGAGACAGGTAAGCCAACAAAACAAACGCTCGGTTTCATAATACGGTGAAAGTGCGCGATAAACTAATCAGAATAAGCGTCTAAAACCCGCTAAATCTACCTTTTTAATGTTTGAATGTGTTTATGTTTAACGCGCCTCGGTCGGCAGGCTCTTTGTAGTAGCGAAATAAACCGACCGCTGTGGCAGGGTACAGACGAGGTCGGCCATAGCCGAATTTCTTGTCCTCTACAGCGGGGAAGAAACTGGATGTAAGACCCGGAGGTAAATGTGGTATTTCACCAAAATTACACTAAGAGGATTTTTTATGATAGTTTCCGTAATCTAAACTCGACAATTTGCGATGTAACTGGGGTATTTTCGTGTGAGAATTAACGGTGGCTTCCGCGCGGAGACCTCCATGCGGCTGTTGGCGGAACAGCCAGCCGCCTCTCTCGGTTAGCCATCAGGGATCTCGGTTTAATATCTCACCGTGCAGAGACTCGCCCTCTCTCTCCCCCTCTCTCTCTCACTGACTAGCCCAGAACCACCGACGACCGAGCTCCGAGAACCCGCCTTCTTGTTCTCGTTTATACCCTTTTGGATCGAGGGAAGAGAGTCTGCAACGCCCTGGCTTTAGTTTTAAGCTCCGTGTTTTTGTGTTTGCAGTGCGCCATTGGACCTTGTCACGGTAGGTTTCCTTAGAGCAGAGCTGAAGCATGGCGGACCTGGAGCTGTTTGTCGCGCCAGCGAAGCTTCTCAGCCTCGGATGTTAACATGTTTCATTTTAGCGTTTATCTAACAATTTAGGAGCATTTTAACCGCGTAATATTGTAGCCGAAACCATTACCAGCTACCGTTAACATGAACTCGTTTGAAAAGTAAGCTCGAGGCTGTAACGTTTGGCCGTAAAAAATATTTTCCATTTTCTTCTTTCTTCCTGCGCCTCCGCAAGTCCTTCCTACCCACCACCATGAGATGCATCTCGGACATTATAATTTGTTACAAAAAGTGTAATTTTCAAAACCACGGTTAAGTATAGCATTAATGTAACAACGTTTAACGTTAGATAACATAACGGTTAACCAACGGTTTTAAATTATTTGTTGTTTATAGTAATCCCAGGTCTACCCCCAGGAAACAGGATATTCTTAATAAATGCAGATAAGCCCGTAGATTTGTATTAAATGCTAACGTTTTTTAAAATGTATTACTTTAAATATGTTTAGAGAACATTTTTAAATTCAGCTTCATTTGACGTAGCAATTTGCCCTTGGCCGTAATGCCTCAGCTCACAATGTTTTTTATCATCCATATGTTAGATTTTTCATGAAATTGAGAAAATATTTTATGTTAAAACGACTCCAGATGTACGTTATTGCAGCTTTTTGGTTACATAAATGGTGATTATCGACAGTTTTCATGTAGCTAGGTCACACCGTGATCACCACAGTGAGCTGGGGCCATCAAGGACACGATGAACAACAAGCAGCCGCCATCATTGGAGCACAGCTCGGCTACGCCTCGCTGAAGAATGCTCTGGGTTGTGCACTTAAATCTCGACATTAACGGCCAAAAATCTTAATAAATCGATCTGTAAACAATCTTAAAACATATTTATTAACTGTAAGCTAATATTATATTGACTTCGATCCATTGATTCAGTCTGAGCAAACATTTTAAGAGAAGATTATAGGGTTGTATGGCGGCGCTAGATCCGCGGCCATCGGTGGTGAGGCGCCTCTGCCGAGTGGCGCAATTTTGGCTGCAGTGCTTCCAAGCCACCATTCCGCCTTGTCGGAGACCGAAAGCAGATCCCCCATCCGTGGTCAGCTGGTCGCCTACAGCTGCCTGTCCTTCCACGTCCATTCGCTTCCTCCTTCCGTGGATCCTCCCCAACCTCGACAGAAAACCATCCATTACCGAGCGGACCGGGGGAGAAAATGGTGGCTCCTGTATGTTCACGATACTTTAGTTGTGGACTAAACGACCGTACTAATACGTTAAATTCCGGCTGGCAAAATGTTCTCGACGGAGACTCGTGTTGTCTAGTTGTGCTAGTTGAAGCCCTCCGCAGTGTTATTTGAGATTTGAAGCCGTCACAAGCAATAGCCTATGTCTCACCATGTAGCGTAAACGTTTAAGGGGCGGTGTAATGAACATAAACCATTATGTCGAGGTGAATTTAAATTCCACCACTTGAACATATCCGAGTTTTACTTTTATATCACAGACTAAATCACTCTTTTATGAATAATATACACTTGAAAATAATATATAAAAAAATAACTTGTGATTTTTTTTTTTATTATTCTGGTTGTAGGAGCAAAGTGTGAACCTTCATATTATGGATTGCAATGCTTTTCTCTAATACAGTTAATGTGTTTGATAACTTTTTTTTCTTGCTTTTGTAGATACAAGACCGTACACCCACAAATGAATGGAGCAATGGAGGCAACCACCCAGGACATCAAAGGTGTGGTTTTGACATGTACGGAAATAATTTAATTTCTAATGACAATAAATCTTCTATTGTAAAAACTTAGTTTTTATGTACTTTACAGGTCACTGTAGCATAGAGCTTCAATGATTAGTCAACTAATCAATTAGTTAATGGACAGAAAAATAATCAGCAGTTATTTTTTTGTCGATTTAATCATCTAGGCCCTACTGTAGACATTTTAGCGGTGACACCCTTTGAGAATAAAACAGACTAGAATGTAAGATTTAGTCACTGAAAACCCTGTGTTTCAGTGTAATACATACTTCAAAGTCACTTCTAGCTAGTTTTGTAATTTCTAAAACAGATGAGCAGATTTATTTTTGTGTCCTTTCGTTTGTGTTTGTTACAGTGTGGGCACAGGATGACCTCTTAAAACTGCTGGAGGCCATGCAATTGGCCCTGCCCCAGAAAGACATGACTAAATATAAAACATCAGAGTCCCACCTCGACTGGCAGAAGGTGGCCTTCAATTCCTTCACAGCAGAGATGTGTAAGCAGAAGTGGCAGGAGGTCTCTAAAGAAGTGAGTCGGTTTTAAGTCTGTAGTGCAGTATTTGTATGGAATATGCAAGATTTAGATTTGTCTGTTAGTTAACAAAAACCTTTTCTTTCTTTTTTTAATTACAGATTCGTAAATTCCGGACTCTGACAGAACTGATATTTGATGCCCAAGACTACATCAAGAACCCGTACAAGGGCAAAAAAATAAAGGTGAGTTAAAACATGCATTTTACTCTACTAATGAACAAGTAGCAGTTATGAATAAAACTCATCAGGCTTTCACTTTTAACCCCCCATGATGTACAGAAACACCCTGATTTCCCCAAGAAGCCCTTGACTCCATATTTCCGCTTCTTCATGGAAAAAAGGGCCAAATACGCAAAGTTGCACCCTGAGATGAGCAACCTAGATTTAACTAAAATCCTCTCGAAGAAGTACCGGGAGCTGCCCGAAAAAAAGAAGGTCAGTTAAAAGCATCTGATGTGCTGCTAAAATATATTCTTTGTTTCTGAAGTTGTTCATTTCTAACAAACATCGTTTTTTCCCCATGGTTACAGAAAAAGTATGTTGAGGACTTCATAAGAGACAAAGAAACATTTGTGATCAGCATGATGAAGTTCAGGTACGAGTACTTATTACTATTATTAATAATTACTTCCTTTTTAGCACTGGGGATATTAGGTCTACACCCGAGCATATTTAAAGATGATAATTGTCTTTAACTATTGTGGAAATAAAGAGAACTACACCCGGACCTTATGGAGAGCATGACCAAGAAAGGTTCAAATACACCAGAGAAGGCCAGGACACCCCAACAGCTGTGGTACACCCATGAAAAGAAGGCCGTCCTCAAGACACGCCCGGATGTAAGTCAGAGTGTGAGACTTGTGGTGTGACGTGTTGTAATGTGCACGGTACTATTGTTACATTTTTAGAAATATATAATTGTAATCCTGATAATATCCCCATTTTTACTAAATGTATGTTTTCCATGTATTCCAGTACTCCCCAAGCCTGTTTACAACATAACACACAAAATGCACAATTGTTTTTAGAGATTCAAAGTTTCAATGGTATGATGGGACAGATGTTAACTTTCCGTGTTTAAAACCAGGCGACCACCAAAGACGTTAAGGAAACTCTTGGCAAACAGTGGACTCAGCTCTCTGACAAGAAGAGACTCAAATGGATCGCTAAGTCCCTGGAGCAGCAGAAACTCTACGAGGTAAGACTACAGCGGGGTGTGTGACATGTTGATTTTAAATACAAGGGCTCTTGTGGTAGAATAAGTAAGAGCTTTCTTCAGTGTTAACAATGTCTGCAATATTGTAGGAGACGATGCGGCAGTACATCCAGCAGCACCCGGAGTTAAACATGACCCAAGGGGATATCATCAAGTCCACCCTGACCAAGGCGGAGAGGCACCTGAAAGACAAATCTGATGGCCGACCTGACAAACCACCGCCGTGAGTCACAGCTGCAAATACGTTGTTGACACATCTGCATGATGCTGGTTGTAGACCACTGCCCTGTAAATGATATTACTATTCCTTATTTGAATAAGGGTTTGTTCAGTACCACTTTTTCATGTCCAATACCGCAACCATGAGCACCTGCCCACACCAATACCCATCTGTTACCACATCTTTCTCTCTCTTAAACAACTAAGCTGTATACAACACATTTGTTTGGATGTACTTTTGCTTAACTTGGGAAACAAATATTCTACTCTCCTAAAAACATGACACCACATCATGACTTTTTATTTCAAATGGTTCACACATTTCTAGCAGCATTTCTGATTGGTCAACACCATTCAACCGGCAAAGTGTAATGTACTGAATATTTCTCAAACACTTAATGGCAGTTGACAGATACTTTAGGCTAATGGATCACATCCCATTTATAACCCCCCCCATATCAGATGCAGTGATTGTGTCCAGTATCGGCCCTATACTGAGTGTCTGATCAGCACACACCCTAATTTGAATATAATGTGTATGTGATTTCAGAAATGGTTACTCGATGTTCTGTGCTGAGTTGATGTCGAGCATGAAGGACGTACCCAGTACAGAGCGTATGGTGATGTGTAGCCAGCGGTGGAAGCTGCTGAAACAGATTGAGAAGGACGCCTACCAGAAACGCTGTGAACAGGTCCGTGCACAATCCTCGAGGCAGGAAAAAAAAAACAGACAAAGAAAAAAAACAGTATTTTAAATTGCCATATTTGTTTTTTCAGAGGAAGAAGGAGTTTGAAATTGAGATGAACAGATTTCTCAGTGTAAGTCTTAATTTTTGGTTTCTACATCCAACATGTGTTTTTGTTGCAGCCATCAATGTTCTCATTTGTGTACAAAACAAGAATTGCAAGAATTTCTCATGTGTGTTTTCTCTGCTGTGTGTCTGTAGAGTTTGTCAGAGGAGGAGCAAAACCGAGTTTTGTCTGAGGAGAAACTAGGTTTTAAGAGAGGTGGCGCCAACAGTCCTGCCGCCAAAAAGAAGGCCTCTAGAGCAAAGGTAAGACCAAGTATACGCAAACTGATTTCTAGTGCTTGATATAATTTTTTCTTTGTTTACTTTGATCACAAATATAATTGTATCCAGAGAAATGACACTATTATGTGTGTAGCAGATTAAGCTCGAGTCCTTCCCTACATGTTAGATTCTTCATACTATTAAACGGTAAAAGTTCAATGTTGTATTGGAATTTAAATAGTTGCTTAGATGTTGTAGTATCCTTTTCTGATCTTCTCCTTCTCCATCAACTGTAGGTCAGTCCAGAGAAACCCAAAAGGCCAATTTCGGCCATGTTCATCTTCTCTGAGGAGAAGCGTCCGAAACTGCAGCAGGATCGCCCGGACCTTTCGGACAGTGAGCTCACAAGACTCCTGGCTCGCATGTGGAATGAGCTGCCCGATAAGAAGAAGGTAAGTGTATTATTCTGTAAAAGAAATGTCAGGCCAATAGAGTGGATCGCTGGAGGCAAATCATACCGATATGTACGATTTATGCTCTAATGCTCTTGTTGTCTCGGTCATTTAGGAGAAGTACAAGCGCTTAGAAACGGTCCTGAAGGCAGAGTCGGAGAGGAAGGAGAAGGAGGATCGTACTCGTCTGCCGGACCCTCCCAAGACTGCTCAGGACATCTGGCAGCAGAGTGTCATAGGAGACTACCTGGCCAGATTTAAGGTATGAATAATGTTTTACTTAGACTTGACCTACAATCTTTAAAAGGTTTGAAGAGGTTAATTATATTGAGAATTGGAGAGTACACAACAGTCACAATGCTATTAGTAATGAACTGCAGCTGTAGAATTGACCAAATGCAATGCTGTAAAATACTCTACACAAGTGCATTTAATGTGAACCTGTGTTTTGCAGAGTGACCGGCCAAAGGCACAGAAAGCAATGGAGGGAACCTGGAGCACCATGGAGAAAAAAGAGAAGATTGTGTGGATCAAAAAGGCAGCAGAAGACCAGAAAAGATACGAGGTTAGTGTCACTTCTCTGACCATGTCCAGTACAGCTCCACAGCATCTGCTTGCAGCAAGGTTATAATGGTTTAGCTTAATTTCAGAAAGGTTTAGTTTTTATATATTTAGTTTATATGTAATGTGTCAGAAGTAGGTAGCTATATATATATACTTACAAAATACATTGTTTGGATGTTTAAATCATTCATGCTGTTGCATTGATATATTAGAGCTATAAAAGAAATCATTATTTATTTTCATTTTAGTATCAGTTTCAGTGAGAGCTAACAGTTTGCTTACCTTTCCTCAACAGAGAGACCTGTGTGAGATGCGCTCACCTGCTGCTACCTTCGCCTCAGGGAAGAAGATGAAATTTGAGGGTGAACCCAAGAAACCACCATCGTAAGTCTGTCAAATCCAACGTGTCTGTGCCGCCTGTTGTGTGTGTGTGTGTTCTACTGAAACCTAAGAGTTGTGATTTCCCGCTTGCTTTTGACTTTCTAGAAACGGATATCAGAAGTTTTCTCAGGAGATGCTGTCCAACGGAGAGCTGAACCACCTCCCGATGAAAGAGCGGATGACTGAGATCGGCAGCCGCTGGCAGAGGTTAACGCTGAAGGACAAGGACCGCTACAAGAAGATCGCTGAGGAGAAGCAGAGACAGTACAAAGTCCTACTGGAACAGTGGCTCGCTGTAAGAAGGGGATGTTTGTGGAGGAGGGACATTTGTTGACATGTTGGGCACTTGACTTCTCTAACATACAGTTTCATTCTTCACAGAGCTTGTCTTCACAAGAGAGAAACACTTACAAAGAATATAATTCACAAGTAAGTCAATTATTTCACCGTCGTGTCATTAACTGGATTATAAATTGTACTGCAGCTCTGTAATGCTTTAATCTTTCTAATATCTGGTTTTTAATCAAATGTTCACCTGCTTGACGTTTCAGAAAAGGAGAACTACAGCAAAACCAGGCGGCCCCAAAGCCAAGGCCAAGAAATCTGTAAGCACAGTCTCTGTCATGCTGCTGCTTCTCCATTTGTGCATGAACAATTACTTTAATGATTCCACGTTGCAGCTGTAATTGTCTGCCATGCTTAAAAATCTCTCTTCCCACAGGACACGGAGGAGGAGGACGAAGAAGAGGAGCGGGAGAAGGCTTCCTCTGATGCATCCTCATCCAGCGAGGATGAGGACGACGATGATGATGTGAGTTGTGTCTCTTACTGCCAGAACACACAGATAACGGAAGAAGTATAAGTTGATGGTGCTCAAAAAACACATGTGTTGTTTGTTTGTTAGAAGGAGGAGGAGGATGATGACGACGACGACGAAGACGACGATGAGGCTGAAGACAAGGAGAACAAGTCTGAGGACAGCAGCAGCGAATCGAATTCACAGGGGTCGTCAGACTCTGAATCGGACTGAAACAGGCCGACGTCTTCGTGAGACGAACTGAGCAGCGCTGAGCTGAGCCAAGAGTCAAGGGAGCTCTGCCACTGTGCCAACCCTGCTCTCCTCCCACCACCAGAGGGAGCCCTGCATTGCCTCATCCACTTCACACTCGCCCACTTGATGTTGCTGCCTTGGTGATCTTACTCATGGAGGGACCCTGCCCCTATGTCCAAAATCAGTTTCATTCCCTCCCCGTTGTGATGGTCATCTCACAGCACGGGCCGCTGACGTTATGCCAAAAACAGCCGCCCACTGGTTTGGTGTTGCCGTTGGTTTTAATCTTAACTTACAGGTTTAATGGTTTATGGTTAGAGTTTTAATGTCGAGGGTAATTCATAACCTTCCAGTGTTTTATTTCATTATTCTGGTAATTAGTTGAAGACAGGCGGCACGAGATGTGAACAGGCTTCATGGAGCCAAAGAACATAGTATGGTGGATCACTTTTAGGGAGTGATGGGGGGGGAGAGAGAGAGGGGTGTGCAGGGTACTGAAAAATTGCACTCTTCAGAATGTTTCCTTATTTTTTATTTCAGAGCATTGTCGCGTTGTTCTTTATTCTCAATTTATAATGTGGATTTTATCATTTGGTTCTTAAAGAGGTGGTATTTTTTCAGGAAAAAAATCAAGCCATTATGAATGTCTTTTTGTTGCTGGAAAATTTAGAAATCTGTTACTTACCCATGTTCTCATTTAAAAGATAACAGTGCCTATATAAAGTATTCACACCCTCTTGGACTTTTTCATGTTTTATTGTTTTACAGCGCTGGATAAAGTGGATGCTTTGATACTCATTTACAGAAAGTGTGTCTTTATACTGCAACATTCTTTGTTTAAATGTGCAAACATTTCAACACAACACTGATCCTCACATTGATCTCTTCTCACCTTTAGGACGCAGCAGGCTGAGCCAATTTGCTTGTAATATCACAAGAAAAACAAATCTCTACAGATGTGTCTAAATAAAGTGCACGTTTAAAACACCTAAAACAATTGATTACAAGTATTCTCCCTCCTTAAAACATTAAGTGAATCTTTGGCAGCAGTTACAGTAGATCGTCTTTTCACATGTGGAAACTGCATTTACCCCGGCTGCTTCTTTTGCAAAACTGCCTACCTGAGGTTTATAGTGACCAGTGCGCTATTCTGCTCCGTGAAAATGTTCTTGTCTTTCCTCACCAATGATTTTTTTCGTAAACTTGTTGCAAGTTATCTGGAATGTTTCTTTTATCTTCACTCAGCTGTTGGATATTCCAGATGCAGGTGTGTTCAGTGGCCACACCTTTAATTAAACACAAGTGAGCTCCATTGAATTTGTAACGACATGTGTCTGCACCAGTCAATTCTTTCAGTCAATTCTTTTTTGTTTTATATTTGGAGTTCATTTAGATCAGTTTGAAGATTATTCTTTCTTTGAGTGTCAAATGTCTGATTGCATCCATTATGCTTCAGAGATGTAAAACAGAAAAAGGTTTCAGGAAGGTGAATACCTTTTTTTAAAGGCGCTGTAGGACCCATTGCCATGTATCTGTCATTTTACACAGTTATTGACATGTGTTGTACATTATTCTATCAGTCTGAAGCAATTGTTTGCCTCAGTGAATTCTGGCCTGACAGTAATAAACAGTGTTTATTGTGTGACCAGAGCAGTTTGTCATTGAAGGGATAACACTTGTTTTCCACGTGTGGAGTTCAGTCGGACTCTGTTTTTAAAGAATACATCATACAGTTGGTTTATGTCTCTTCTCTGAACCGTTGTTTTACGTTTATCGTTTCTTTGAGTTAATAGGTTTGTTTTTAATTGTTGTGTTCTGATCCATCTGGAATCATTTTGTGGATGTCGAACTGAATGGTATTCATCACATCTTTGTTTTTGTTTTGAATTTTTAATGGTATTGACTGTAATCCAAATGGGTTTTAGTCCGATGCTTAATCCCAAAAAAAGTGTGCACTTAATGTAAATGTGTCCCTCCTGTGTGAGTTTGTGTGCATGCATGCACATAACTGTGTATATATGAGGGTGTGAGTCTTTCTTTGCTTTAATGTGTGCTGTTTTTACTGTTTTCGTTGCATACCATGATTTGACTGCAGCGTGCATGTTTGCCTGTGTGGGGACGTCATACCAACACCATGAATGTAGATATTGTTAAATCTTTTTTTTTTTTTTAAATGTCTTTAGTAGTTTTTTTTCTGCTAGATGCTGTCTTGTCATTGACAAGACTTCCATGACTGTCATTGTGGGTCCACAGACGGATGAGTACATGGCAACTATTAATAATCTGTTATTAATGGGCTGATTTTGACCATTTTGAATCATCACTGTCTAAAACAAAAACCATTGTGGACTATTTAAATAATTTGGGGAGGGAATAAGACAAGTGATTGCTGGTATTGATAGATGGAAATTTGTAAAAGGGAATTGGGGAAGTTGCCAGAAGAATTGGGGTTAAAAGCTGTTGTAATTTTCCCTGTAAATACTGTTTTTGTATCGAGTGCTTATTGTTTTGTTAGTGCTTTAATTTGGCAAACCCACTTCTGAGACCAGTGAGTTTTTCACTCACAGGAGAATTTTGGTGTAATTCACCTGTTTTAGTTGTTTCTTCTCCCTTATGTTGGTTTATAGAGATATCTAAGACGGCAAAGCTTTACAAGTTTGTACTGCTGGTCATTTGACAAAATTTGATGTTTTCTATAGCTGAGGTTGTTCTTATGTCCTTGTAGTTCAAGTATTTGGGCAAATAAAAAAATATCTTTAACAGTTTGAAGTGTGTGTTCTGTTTTACCCTTGTATAAGCAGACAGACAATTAGCTGATCGATCAAAATAAAAATAAATCTGAAACTTTTTTTGACCATTTAAGTAATTTATCAATAAAACATTTCCAACATTTACTAGTTATGGCTTCTTAAATGTTAATGTCTGTATTTTATGTGTTGAATTGTTAAAACTGAATGACTTCCTCTATTTTCCTCCCATTTCTCAGGATCTCTGTGCAACTTGTACAATTAGTCTTTTCTGGAATACTGGAAGACTCCAGATTTTCTGTATGACAAAGTGTTTTGGGTTGTGTCCCCATAAAACAAAACAATATCTTCATATGCCTTCAGGTGTGATATGTTTAGGAGTCATGACCAGTTTAAATACAATTATTATCCCTTCTCAAATTGTTTATTTTTAACTATTTTTACAGACATGAAATGGTTGAAGTATCCAGTATATGACAAAAAACTTGATTAGGAAAAAGTCAAGAAAATATACATAATTTAGTGTAAGTAGGGGAAACATTTATGTTTTAAAACTAGTTTGTGACAAAAGACCTCAAGATTATGAAAAAAGGATGAACCTTATTGTACTGTAAAGGAACTGACTGAAACTAGAGGTTCCTGAAGTTCTGGGGTGTCCATGTGTCTGTGTATGTGCATATTGTCGTTACCGATGACCTCATTCAACTGCTCAGTCACAACTAATTGATCACAGATAACGACCGAACTCTCGTACTCATTTATTAATGTCTTAAGCGGATGGTTACTGTCCCCGACCTGCATCAACACTGTCAGTAATACCGGAAGCCCGTTGATTGTACCTTCAAAATAAAATCACCAATAGGGCCTTAGCTGCGTCACAAACATCTACTAGCAACCATAGCTTTTATTGGCCTGTCTATGAAAATATTGGCTAAATATAGATGGAATTTCTTTTTAAAAACTTTTACCACTGGTATTGCATTTCAGAAGGAAATATATATATGTTTTACTCTGTTACATTTATTTGACAGTCGGAGGTACTTTTCAGATTTAGATTTTACAAACATAACGTGATCAATGTATACAACATGATAGTGATATATTAAACTAGCATAGGGCCTATAAAGTAGTTACAATTGGCACTAACTGTAACATTAAATGCTGCTTGTGTGTTAATGCTTCAGTAATATTATTGACATAATTATAACACGGAACAGGACCATTATTACTCAACAAGTACTTTTACTTTTCATACTTTTATAGATGGATTACTAAACTAAAAAAAGTGGTATTGTTACTTTTATTTAAGTAAAATATATGACGGTAATGATCTGACAGCTCATCAACAGAAGCAAGGCTTTTAATTTGAAGGTAAAACCGGAAATCAGTGTTGTTTTCTGTTTAGTTCTTCACTGTTGGCCTCCTCGGTGTCAAGTGGGCTTGTAGCGTTAATTTAACGTACACCTACGACAACAAACAATTTAAACGAGGATTTTTCTTTTATCGACGTTAAAAATATGGATATAACTGAAGACAAGGCTTCTTATTAACGTGTTTGTACGTGGACTGACACGGTGATGTTGCCTCTCTCAGAGAAACTGCCTGTTTCAGGTTGAGTTTTCGGCATGACAGGGTAAGATGAGAGGTGTTTCTGTGAAATTAGAAACATAACATCACTACATTGTATTCGAATATTTCACAGCAATATGCCATAAATGCGATTCCTTTAACTCGAACTAGCTAATATAGTAGCAGGGCTAGCTAGTAAATGCTAACACTAAAAAGTAATGTGAACGTTAGTTGACGTTAAACAGTATTTTGTTTGCGTCTGTGTGTCTTTATGTCCTACGAACGTTAGCTAGCCGTTGTAACGTTGTTTAATGTTTTTTCAAATATAGCTATTATTGCAGTGTTTATTATTGAAGCCTATTTCCGCCAGTAAAAGACAAAATAAGATGAAAACTTAGTTAGCCTTGTGATGTAAAAAAAAAAGATCCTTCAATCATTGTAACGAGAAATGTTCTCAAATTAATGACTATCTCAAAATAAGTTATTATTTTGCGATATTAAGTCATTATTTTAAGATAATGTCATTATTTTTTAGATAATGTTATTATTTTTAGATATTAAATCATTATTTTGGAGATTCATCTTATTTTGTTCTTTTGCAGAAAAAGGCTTTCATAGTGTATAAAGACGCATTTTAACGCTGCTGTGTTATACTATATTATTTTAATATGTGATTATGTTCTATAACATTATATAGTATATTATATTCATATGGTAATTCTATATTAATATGTTAGTCTGGTGTATGTTGTTTACATTTATTAGACTTGCAACTGCATTTTCCATCTGGAGAGCAGTAAAGTCTTAAACTATCTTATCCATTAATTTATATATGTTCTTCTCTTCAACAGAATAAAGACATATATGCAGCAAGTGTTGACATCTCTTTTAAAAGTAAGTATTTTAAGTATCAGTTTGATTCATAAACTGGACCCTTGATGACAGATTGGATTTGTCTCTGTTGACCATGCTGACCAAGTTTGTTTTTTGTATGTTAAAAATCCTCAGGTCAGCATCTCATTACCTTGCTATCAAGATTTCTCATACAGATTTTCAAATGAAAATGGAGGATATGCCCTTGTCAGGCCCAGACAACACCAGGCTGGAAGTGAGAGGATATTTTTCATTTGTAATAAATGTAACTTTTAACACAGACCGATGTTAAGTCTTTCGTCTGTTTCTATGGGGCATCCAGTTTAATTTGGTTTTAATTGATCTTATTCTAGGCCTTGGTCCATGACATCTACTCTGATTTGGTGGAAGATGCCTGTTTGGGCCTTTGTTTTGAGGTGCACCGTGCTGTGAAACAGGGCTATTTCCTCTTGGATGAAACGGACCAAGAGAGCATGAAGGAGTTTGGTTAGTGCCGTGTCTTTCACTTTATTCTGGTCCTTTTTGTGGGGTTTTTTCGTGTGTTTCCTTACAGTATGTGCCTTTTTTTAATACTCTTCCAGAAATTGTGGATCAGCCAGGTGTTGACATATTTGGCCAAGTGTACAATCAGTGGAAAAACAAAGAGTGCGAGTGCCCGAACTGCAAAAGATTGATCGCGGCTTCTCGCTTCGCCCCGCACTTGGAGAAATGTCTCGGCATGGGACGCAACAGCAGTCGCATCGCCAACCGCAGGTCGGTCGGTAAAGGTCATTCAAGAGTGATTTTTGTATTGATCCAAAATTGGTATGATCAGATTGTTTGATTGTTGTTGTTTTTTGTACCTTTTTAACAGGCTAGCCAGCAATAATAACATGAGCAAATCAGAGAGTGATCAGGAAGACAACGATGACCTCAATGATAACGACTGGTCGTATGGGGCAGAGAAAAAAGGTGAGAAAATGGTTTAACTTTAATTTCTACTGTGTCGAGACAATAATTAAGTTGCACTCCAGGTTGCTTCCACATAATAAACAAACGTCTTATTTCCGTGTCACAGCCAAGAAGAGAAAGTCAGATAAGGTATTTGTGTTTGTTTTATAAGTACATTTTATGTATGTTTTAATATGTATAACACGGAATGATTTTCTTTGTGCAGAATCAAAATTCCCCAAGACGATCCAAATCTCTTAAACACAAAAATGGTGAGTCTATTTAGGTTCTTGTATATATTTTTGGTGAAGTTTTAGACCATGCACCTTTCGGAATGTGGTGCACAGGTTTGACATGAACCTGGACCTGGACCTGGTCTGTTCAGCAGTCTTTAAGCCCGGGCATCATTTTGCAGATCATTACGTTCTGTGCACGCATTGTCCTCGGTCACAGGAAGTAGAGTATGGACACCTGCTGCGTAGAGAGGTTATATAAGATTCACCTTTTTGTAGAACAAAAAGTTGGAAGAGTTTTGCACATTTTCCTCCAAACTCTGTACGTGAGTCACGGTGCACAGCAGAATAATGATGTGCAATAATATATTAAACAGTTTATTTGATTATTGGTCAACATCTGTGCGATACATATTCATGTACTGTTGAACAAAACAAATAGTTTGATGTTAACCTGCTAAATTAGGTGTAAAAAGAAGAATGTGTGGTTTTAAAGGGGGTTAAAGCTCATGCAAGAGTTTTTCTATTTACAAGAGAGGATCAAATACTACCTGCTAAGCTGCACGCTACTTTCCAAGTATATAACTTGAAGTGGTTGAAACCGTCTTGATCAAAATTCGATGTCGATTTATGTTCCAGAGAATCAACAGCTGTGTTTTTCCGCAGGTGAGCTTGGGAGCAGCGTCGCTTCAGAGCCTTACAAGGTGACACGTCTTCCTTCGTTCATGTTGCCTGCTGGACCTCAAAGTTCTCCCATCTTGTGGTGTATGTCAGTGCAAGTTTATTGATAATGGCTCTTGATCTGTCTTTCATTTCAGTACAACTATAATACTGGCATCAGTTATGAATCTTTAGGCCCTGATGAAGTCAGATCCCTTTTAACAACGGTGTGTAGCCCAAGCATATCCATCTGTTACACTCTCATTTCTCTAGATAAACTCCCGTTTCAATTAAGCAGATGTTGATCATTTAAGTTGTGTTTGTTTCTACAGCAATGTGGGGTGATCTCTGAGCACACCAAGAAGATGTGCACCAGGTAATTACTGTATACTGTCAGTGACCAGCCTCTAACATTTCATAACCTTAACACCTCATTGCTGCTCTGTCCCATCTGGTCACTGATTGTGTCCGCATCAGCCCGTTCCACGTCCCGTCCTCCCTGTGGCTGCTCCCTGTAAGCAGGCAGGGATGTATAATGCCACCTTGTGTACCACCAGGTCTCAGCGATGTCCCCAGCACACGGACGAACAGAGGAGGGCCGTCAGAGTGTTCCTCCTGGGGCCGTCCGCGTGAGTGTACTCAACAAAATCCTATTTGTGTATGTTGTGACCCTCATGGTGCTGGTGTCTCTGATGGCCTTGCCAGAGATCAGAGCACAACAATGCTGTAGATCAGTGTTGTGAACACTCTGCTACAGAGTTATGACTATCCTCTAACAGAAGCTCGTGACCTTTTATCATTTAAAAAGGTCATGCATGAGCACAAGGGGGTTTCCCCAGCCCGTATAGGCTCTCAGTGGAGTCGCACCTGCACCAAACTGAAACTTTGAACCACAAAGCCCACGTCATGTTTCAAGCTTCAGAAACACGTTGATCAGTATTCATTCATCATTTTAGAGGTTGACATTTTTGGTTTAAAGTGTAAAATTACAATAACAGGACTCTCTGGTTTATCACCAAAAATAAAGAGTGTATTGACGTAGACAAATGATTATCGGCAGACTTATTACAAACATCATGAACTTCCTGCTGTGAAGTTGTAACATATTTAGCTCAGACTTTGTTTCTACTAAAGTAAATCATTCACATATTAACGTTTTAGAAACCACGTTGTCTAATAATAAAAAAAGATATCAAAGCTGATAACATTTCAAACTGCTTCATCAAAAGTGAACTACATGTATATATTTTCACAAGACTCAGTAAAGAGCTACGATATTACCATTCAGAATATGAGGAGGTGAGTATAAATATAAGTAGGTGAGGACATTTCGTCATTTGTATCACTGTGGTCCATCTGAGTTGTGTCCAGTCAGTATCTCTGTCTGGGTTTCATGTAACAGGCCTTCGCTGCCAGATGCAGACGCTGTGGTGGAGAGCGACAGCTTTGACATTCCAGATGGACAGAGCCTGATGAGCCGCCTGCAGTGGGAAGACTCCCCGGATGTTTCACCCACTGACTCGGCCTCATCTAAAGCCAGTAAGGAAGTAACGTGCATTACACTGGAAGGGACAGATCACCCCGAAAATCGAAAACGCATATTTTTCCTCTCGCCTGTCGTGCTATTTAATCGATCTAGATATTTTCAGCGTGAGTTGCCGAGTGTTGGAGATATCGGCTCGTAGAGATGTCTGCCTTCTCTTGCATGGAATGGACCTCGATGGCTTGTTGTTCTCAAAGAGCCAGAAAATAAACATCTTTCAATACACGTCTCTTTCCAGAAATCATGACCCGGTTACTCAATATAATCTGCAGACCTTGTTGTGAGCAGTTTCATGTAGGAACTATTTTCTGTCCCTCTCACAGGCACCAACCATTCAGATTCTAGGAGGCCCAAGAAAACGAAGAGGACGTCCCTCGTTTTGAACAGCGGAGTCGTAGGAGGAGGAGTAAGTCTGACTGGAGGCGGCGGCAGCAGCAGCGCTCAGAGTAATATCAGCTTATCGACCAAAAAAAAGAGGCCCAAACTCTCAGCACCTTCCATTTCCAGTATCTATGATGACTTAAACTAGCACAGGCCTTGTCTGTTAGAGCAGCTCTCGCCTCCTCTATTTAGTCCTTCTGCTCGTACCTACATTTACAGGACGGGGTGAGATTCAACTTGATTTACAGTCGTCACTCTTATTCATCCAGCCTTGGCAAGTAAGTTAATTTTATGACCATTTATCTTTCTGTATTATGAACGCAGTGTTCTAAATGTTGTGGTTAAGAGTCAGAGTCCAAGAAGTACTACGGCGTATAAAGGGTCAATGTAGGTATAAATGTTTTTTGAGAAAGACTTCTGAGATTAAAATCGTACATTTACGAGAAAACACTTTTGTTATCCTCTGAGATTATAAAGTTGAATTCTCTTAAACTAAACAAAAGCGTGATGAAACCAGTGTTGTTCTTTTGCTAAAGGAACCTCATCGCTTCACTTTGCAAGGTTGGATCAACCTCATCTCACCACAGACGCCGCTGCTTGCCACGACTATGCCTGAAGTGGATTACCTAATCAAATTACAATTTGCAATCGGCTTTAGCAATAAGGAAATACTCATTATTTTAGCCCAGAATCAACATATTATCATAAGCGTCCGGACTTAGAAGAGACATTGCAGTAAATTGGTCCTATTCAGTAGAAAACTACATACTGATTTGGATGAAGATGATAGATTTTGTTTATCAGGAACACGATGGACAGATGAAGGATGCCCCCCGCGCACGTGTGCCGTTCCCTGAAAGTGAAGTAATGTGGTTCCTTGACAAAAAAAAAAGAAAGAAATTGACAATACTTCTGAGTTTATTTTCTCGACTAAAGACCCCCCCTCCCCCGACAAATTACAATATTAACAGTGAGTTGTACACCATAAACTGGTTTCACTACAGGCGTTTTGCGACAACATAGCAGGGAAAGAACAGGTGCCATTTAATATTTCTAAGGGCTGCACCTAATTTCAGGGTTCCACCACTGTGCATGCTTGATCACACGCAGAGTTTTACTGATGCACTTAAATGGAACACAGCCATCGTTAACCAAATGAATTGCTTTTCCTGCTATGACCAGTCAAAGATGTCTGCCGTGAAAACTGCCCATTAGGGTTTTAAATCTGTCCAACCTTTTCTGGAGGTTTGTACAAAAGGCCCCTTAACATCTGAATTCCCGATGACCTCTTTTACTTAATCTACTGATTCAAGATTTGATTTGCTATAGTCTGTCAGAAAAGGTTTTTGTTGGCCCTAAACCTTTTGCTCAAAGCTAGAAGAGTCTTGTCTGAAACCTTCAGGTAATGCGATCTGTCCCTCTTTTTATACTCTGTGATCATTTAACTCCGTGTTGAGGAGACGTGTGCTTTAACTGCTTTTAGTTCAACACTTGTCACGTATACTGGAGTACTCATCAGTGGCTTTTTAATTCTAGCATCGTATTGCACAGTGTGTGTGTGTGTTCATTTATATTTTCATAAAACTATGCATCCTAGAATGTGACATTTTTTGTGAAAGTGTGTGTGTGTGCCATTTTGAATATTGAACTTTTTGTTTACATCCCAAAAAATATATTTAAGTTTGTATTTGTCACTGCCTGTAAAGTGATGTGTATATTATTTGTGTGTTAATGCAGATTTTGATATTTCATGAGCCAGTAGGCTCTTGCGGCACATGTACAGTTCATGTATGTATGAGACGGTGAGAAGTAATCATGACTCCAACGTAACTTTCTTTCGGCGGTACAAAACTTGTCTTGTGTATCTTCACTTAGCTTCTGCTTATAGATCACATGCAATAAGTAGATCAGTGCTTCAGTTCTGTTTGTCATTCATGAGTCTGAGTGATAAGTCTGTCAATCTAAATATTTTTATTTTTAATATATTACATGCTTCAGATGCACTATTTCACTCATCTTGCACTTGCAACTTTTCACAGTTGATGTCTTACAGAAGCTTCTTTATTTGTTGTTTTCTTCTTTTCAAACTCAACGGCTTTACAGTTTATTATTGTGGTGTTAGAAGTGCATAGTTGAGTACAAGGATGACGTATTTTGTTTGTATATATCAAGACATCGTCGCTGTAAAATTGAAGGACTGTATGACAATTATTAGGGTGTAGAGAAGGGTTAAGTTGGCAGTGTACTCCATCAGAAGAGCTTGTTGGATGATTGAATAGCTTCGGCATATCCCTCCGCCTCCACCTTTCCGGTGTCAAAATCTCCGAAACGGACGGTCGCACTCACTTCACGCTGTGATTGGTCAGCTGTGCGGAAGTGGATCTCCTCTCTCAAAGGCTCTTTTGGAATTATTCTTTCAGCTATTTTGTCTTTACTGTAAAAAAAACAAACATGAAAAATGGGCAACAACCCCCCCGCCTCACCCGAATAGTTTTCGTACAGTCCCTAAAGTCAAGTAAATTCAGTTTGTTGTCTCTAATGTCATGACAATCTGTCAAAGCCTGATTTCATTTACAGTACTGTTAACACTTCCGCATCTGTTTCCGGTAAGGTCTGTAGTAACTTTGACCGTGCCCTTTTGAATCTTTTCCAGTAAAGTCTTGTGACGTGCACTGAAGATAAATGAACTGTTGTTGAGATACTTTGGTAGGTGTGATTTTTAGATTCTTAAGCCACTTTTTCTTGGATGACGCTAACGGCGGATGTTCTCTTGTGGCTCTGTGTGTGTGTGTGTGTGTGTGCAGTACAAGTGCAATAACAAAGAACGTGATGTTTTGAGTTTACGATATTTTTTCATGCATAAGCACAAATCTGTGGAATGACTGTTTGTTTTTTCGTCACTTCAATGCATACTGGTGTTTGTAGATGAATAAAAACAAACCGTACTCGACAGGCTCACTTCTTGAGATCACAAACAAATAATGAAACAAGTTTGGTTTGAAATGCTTTAATTTGAGACATCACTGAAGCCAGAGCAGTCCAGCATAATCAGGAGGGTTCCTCCAAATCTTTAAGTGCCAGATGCAGGTTCATCTGATTCATTCTATCATTTTATTTACAGAAAATACACAATATATTTACAATATCATCTCAAAAAGTGTCTATTTCCATGTCTAGTGATTATTTAAATGATCCTAATTCTATAGCAACAGTTTTTGAACAACACAAATATTGTCAATGTTCAGCCAGTTCATATTTGCTTATACAGACTCATTCAAATAACACAACATAATGGTAGTTAACCTGGCACACACAGCACAACAGTGAGTGGTTCCAAAAGGTTTTAGATTCTTGCATCTATCAGTTAATAATACTTTTTTTTAACACAAACAGTGGTCTAAAAAAACAAACAAAGACGGACAAAAAAGCATCATGAATCTTTAGCAACAGTAAAAGAGAGGACGAGATAAAGCCAGGAGTGTTTAAATGTGGTGTGAACCACTAAGTCATGTTTGGAGAGGAGCTAAAATGGATCCGTTTCAGCCAAACGTCACTCACTGCAGATTATTATTTACTCCACATATACTGTACAATCACTCATATGTTGTTGTATCTTGGTACATGCACAAACAGGCTCACCCAGCCACCAACACACACTCACTCACTCACACACGCACACACACTGCAGGGATCCAATCAGCTGTTGCATCTGCACCAAGCCCCGTTTTGATTAGTCTGTCTCTCCAGGCGCCGCCTACTGCTATAGTTATTTTTATTCTACCTCATAACATTCAGCTGTAAGTGTGTGTGCCCTCTCTCTGCCTTTTCAGCGGCTGTGCATCCCAAATATCAGAAAGCTGAAGAACACAGTGACTCCCACGAGGGAGATGGTCGCAGGCACGGTGAAGAACTGCCTGTAGTTGATGCGGAAGTACCACACCACGGCCAGTATCACCACAAACACGGGCACCACCAGGCTGCTGGTGCTTATGGCCACACCAGCAGACCTGAATCCTCCAGAGACCCCAGACGCGGCTCCTGCTCCGGCCCCAGACTGAGCCCCTTCCTCTGGAGGAGCCTCGAGCAGGACCTGGGAGATGTGACAGTGGATCACGCTGTTGTGTGTGATGTTTAGGGATAACAGAGTCTTCATGGGATCCTGCAGCAACTGGCCTTGGTAGATGAGTTTTATTTGATGCTCTCGACCTGAGAAGTATTTACTGGAGAAGAAGAGACGAGAAGATGAGTTCAAATATATATAGATACAGATATAGGTAGATTAGTACGGCATTTTGGTACATATGTTTATTTGCTTTCTCGCAGAGTTAGATGAGAAGATCAATACCATTTAGAAACATAAAAACAAGGAGATTTATGTGTTTGACTATTTCTTGGACTTTCTGGAGTCTCTGCTGGTTGCCTGGCGTTTATTAAAACAAACAAATCCCATTCACACAAGCACGGTATAAAAACAATCTCTGTACATATGAAATTGCAAAAACACAATTAAAGCGGTGTCAGGGCCGCACGCACGCACGCACGCACGCACGCACGCACGCACGCACGCACGCACGCACGCACGCACTACATTAATGTGTAAACATGTCAAAAATCCCTATTAGAAAAGTTAGAACCGGCACTATTCTGGTCATGTCCAGCGTCTGCACGAGTGACGCCTCACAAAGGCGGTCGCAGCGCACACTCTGAATTTATAAGCTAAAACTTGGTTTTCCTGTCAACACTGGAAACAGAGTTTTTGAAAATCTTCACTTTGACTGGAGTTTTACAAAAGATTCATTTTCAGTTACCTAAAATGCTATATGGATGTTGAAAAAAGAAAAGAAAAACTGTCTACATGTGGACTATGCCCAACATGTTAAACGATTCCTTTATGCAGGTGGATGGTTGTTTTACCTTTTCAGAACTCCAACTGTATCCTGTGGTTCAACAACAGCTAAATCCTCTGTGTCGTTTAAATACTTCAGACGGACAGAGATGGAAGTGGCCATAGTGGTGGTGGGGGAGATGGTGCTGGACAACACTGGAATATGATTTATAATCTTTTTATCTTCCTCCTCCAGCTCCTCCTCCTCCTCCTCCTCCTCCTCCTCCTCCTCATCTGAAGTATGCAGTCTTCCAGCCTGTGGTTGTTTGCTCTGTATGTCCAGCAGGAGATCAGCCCTAAACCCCTCAGCTCCCTCCCCCATTCCCTCCCCCTCTCCTCTCTCAGTCCCCGGCTCGCCGTCATCCGGCTTGTTCTCCTGAGAAGGTGGAGGAGTCTGCTGCTCAGGGGTGTCGGCGCTGGGAGACCCTCCGCTGTAGCTGTCATGGCCTCCCAGTCCGATCAGAGAGGCGTGAGCACCCACAGTGAGGATGGTGCCCAGTATGTGGTCCCCCCGGTCGGCCACGTGAGTTGAGAGCCAAGCAAAGACGAGGGCTAGGACCAGGAGCAACACACCACCTGCTGCCGTTACCTCATCCTCCATCCCATCCAGCATGGTCAGTGCAAACACTGCCATCTCTGTCCTCCAAACCTGAAGACAGAACACAACAAGTTTATTTATATAGCCCCAAATCACAGATTTGCCTCAATGTAGCACGTATAACCCAACATGTATCATTCCCGCATACTATCGGAACATCTAAACAAACTTGATTTGAATTCAGGGGATTATAATCTGTGTTATTAGTATATAATTACTTCAATTAACATGAGTTATTTTCACAAATAACAATGATATTTCACACGCTATTTGTCAAGTAAAACTTACAGTAATGATTAATCCATATCTAAATAGTTTGACATTATTTTTATGCCAGGTTGCAGCTCTAATATAAACATGTCAGAATATAGAGCATATAAGTATTTATAAATCCTACCCACGGCCTATATGATGACGGTAGAAAACTTTACTTTCGGTTTCTGTTTTTGAAAGGACATGCAATAAAGTGGTGAACAAAATGAAACCATCATAATAAATAATAATAAAAAAAAGCTTTGTCCCAGTGATAAAGTTGTATTCTGATCAGTGAGACAAAGCTACTTTACACAAGACATCGATTATTCCGGTTTCATATATAACACACTATATACACATGTTATAGCTCAGTAGCTACATGTTCGTGTTTGGATTGCAAGCAGATGAATACTCCTTTAGCGAGTTATTACCATGTGTAAAAGTCATAAGCGTTATTTAGGATGAGAGATCCGCATCAGCTAACTACCAGGGCTGGTCAACAGCTGTTTGTTGTAGCTGTGTCGCTATGTCCAAACACCCAGCTGTTCAAAGACGTGTCAACAGTCACGTCTTATGTCACGTTAGTCATTATAATCGACATTTAGGATATATAACCATATATAACCTGTGCTACTAACTTCTTATGCTGTTGTTTATGTTGCTAGCTAGCGAGCTAAGTTAGCTTCCAAGCTAGCCTACCTTGCTAGCTAAAAAAAAAAAAAAAAAAACGACCTTCGGCTGTTTACGACTCGCTCGCGCCGCTCGCTTTTGTTTTTGTCGCAACAGTTTTCAAACTGAACACAGAGCTTGTGTTGAACGTCTGTGCATCGGTGATGTTTTGATATTAAACAATATTACCTGCCAGCTGTTTATAAATCAGAGCATGTTTGAAGACGAGGCTCAATGCTAGCAGTTAGCAGCTGCTCCTTAAAAACCACATAATAAACAGAGAGGCGACGAGATGGCGTGACGTCATCACCGGGCAGTTGGAAGCGCTTGTTTAGGAGACGGGTCGCGCCTGTTGCTCCTCCTGCTCATCCTACAATAACTATAGATACAATTAAATAATGGTGAGGTGTTTACTAAGCTAGGGACCTACTCACAGCGGTGTTATGTAACTAAGTACATTTACTCAAGTACTGTACTTAAGTGCAAATGTGAGGCACTTGTACCTTGTATGCCACTTTATACTTTAAACAATGTATTTGTTGATTTTCAAGACAGATGTCAAGACTTTATTGTTGGAGAATATGTAAATACATCAAATGTGAAAATATAAATAAATTGAAGACATCTCCTTGAGCAACGGATATATGTGAGGCCTATTTACATTGTTCTATGATAAAGCTATGAGGCGTTTACCATTAATATTATATTAATATGTGCTTTCTTTTGTTTTGGAACATTTGATCAAATGGATATATGACTAGTATGAAAATGTTAGAGTTAGATTTATGTCCAGCATATTATATTTTGCAAGTAATACCTCCCTTCAAAACTTTGTAATCTCCTCACACTCCCACATCTTCATGCCACTTTATGTTGTAGCGTATTACAAAACCTAATATTACTACCACTGTCGTTTTGAGGAGTAGTGAATATTTCTCATATGGTCTTCCATTGTGTGTATCGTGTAGTTCAAGCTGTGCATGTAAACTGTAAACTGTAAGCTTCTTTTGTATTGCCCTTCCATGCATTAGTAATGTCACAAAGCATTTGTACAAGCACCTTGTTGCTGAAATTAGTTTTAAAACAATAGTAGTCGGCTAACCAAGCAACACAATACAAATAAATGAAAAGGAAATAATCCAACAGGAGATAAAGTTGTAGTTATTTGTATTTAAATGTGACACACACAAGTATTAGTTATTTTTAAAGTAAACTGAAAAAATAAATATTGTTTCCAAAGAGTTAAAAATATATATATACACAATATGAAGTCACTGGAGCGTCCCGTCGTTACACAGCAGCAGGTAATCCCTCACAGAGCTGGGGATGTCCAGTTCACTGACCGCTGGGAAACACCGGGCTCCGAGGCGCAGGCGTAAAGCACACCGACAGAGATGCTGCAGAGAGCGAGGCTGACCGCTCCGCTGACGCATCAAGTCAAAGAAAGATCGATGCTCCTTAAGGCAGCGGAGGGACAAACAAAAACACTTTAGAGCACTGGATGGAAAACAAGAAGAGAAGACGGGGTTTAAAACGCTGACTCACCTCATATATCTCCGTGGACAGAGAGTCCATCCACTCACAGTGAGGGATGGATGTGTACGAGTTCAGCATCACCTCCAGAGTGGCAGGAGAGAGGACACACTGCTTCAACATCTAGAGAGGACAGAAACATTCATACTCTCTATTCTTTAGAGCATTTCATAACACTGTTGAGTAGGGATGCTGATTATTCTCTAGATTCATCGCTTTGTCTATTAAATGTCAGAAAATAGCGAACATTTTCTCAAGGGGATGTCTTTAAATGTCTTCGTTTGTCAGTAGCAGGACCTCTCTATATTTCGGAGGCAGAAAAAAACGCATTTTCTGCCATTTTTTGCATTAAATATTAAATATCATAAAAGTTCTTTCAGCCTTCGGCTTCAGTATAAAGTTCTTATTTCACATTGTGAATTTGGGGGATTCAACCATTTCTTTGAACCCTTTACTCATCTGTCGACCAGGTGTGCATTAGGAAACAGCTCATCTTTCATGTATCAGTATCATATTGTGTCAGCGGGGTTGTTTTTAACCTTTGGTGAAACAGGCTGCACTCCATGGTTCAGAAGTGAACGTGCTATCGCTTCTGGTTGGTGGCCCGGGTAATCTTCAACCGCCTAAAAGAACAAGAGAAGTGTTAATCCCACTGCCCAATCTTAAAACCTTAATATCTCTAACATCTGACATAACATTAACTAACCCTAACCCTGAGATCCACCCAGCCCTCGTGAACTACCTGTAACAGACAGTCCATTGGTGTGTATCCTGCACAGTTGGCAACATCTGCTTTGGCTCCGTGCCGCAGGAGGACGTCCACAATCCGGGGGCTGCTGTTTGCACAGGCGTTGTGCAGGGGGGTGTGCTGCTTCCTGCCTGCAGTTCTGGGGTCAGCTCCTTCAGCCAGCAGCTTTTGGACCACCCGTAAATAGCGGCCGGCCTCAGAGGGCCTCTCTGCACTGGAGCAGGCAGCGTTCAGAGGGGTCTCCCCCTCTTGATTTGTGGCCAACACATCTGCTCCGTGGCTGAGGAGAAGCTCCACATGCTCCTCCAGGCCTCGCCGGGCCGCCAAGTGCAGAGGTGTGAGCCTCGACTCCCTCATCCTCACACTGACCTCTGCACCTCCGTCTATCAGCAACTCAGCACACCTGGAACAAAAGGTTCATATCTGCAAACACATCTTTCGAGAAAGAAAAGCAGCAAATGTCAATATTTAAGAGGCTGAAAACAGCATTTTCTGCATGAAGATTTTGCTTTAAGGATTAATAGATTATATAGTTGGAAATTATTTTCTGTCAATTAGTTGAGTAATCTTTACAGCTCTAAAACTCATTGACATTAATCTATAGAACAAATGGTTTGTTGTCAGCTCCTCCAGCACTCACTGGAATGACTGGGCGGAGGAGCAGGAGAGGTGAAGAGGAGCGCTGCCGTCTGCAGCCAGCAGTTCAGGATCTGCTCCATGAGAGAGCAGCAGCTGGGCACACACAGCATGGCCGCTCACACAGGCATCATGGAGGGCCGTGCTTCCTCCGGGGTCAGCGTTCACCTCAGCCCCGCGAAACAGCAGCTCCTCCACGCATCCTGAGTGTCCTCTGCTGGCAGCCAGACGTAATGCTGAAGTCTGCTTCACCTTGGAGCTCAGCGTCCACATGCCTGACAGAGGAACAGAAAGAGTGTGTGTCCAGTGTGACAATGTGAGATTGAAATGGGACACCACCACCTCTCCTACACAGGAGCAAGACAACAGATTGTATAGCTGTTGAGCTTCTTTTTGTAGTTGTGTTTGTGTTTCTCTGTGGTTGTGTGTCTCTTTGTCTCTTTGTAGTTTCTTTGAGTCTCTTTGTGGTCATGTTGTGTCTCTTTGTCTCTTTGTAGTTTCTTTGTGTCTCTTTGTGGTCATGTTGTGTCTCTTTGTCTCGTTGTAGTTTCTTTGAGTCTCTTTGTGGTCAGTATTCTCCTGGTGAAGGCCAGGTTGGCCCCTGACACTCAAGAAAAAGGTCTTAAACTCATACCCATCTCTGGAGCCCACACCATATCCTCATGCACCGTCTCCATCAGAGCATTGACCATCGCAGGGTCCTTCAGCACCGCGTACACTCCTTTCATGTCCCCGCACATGAAAGTATTGTGGACGGCCGCGTCTCTACACCGGACCTGGGGTGGGGGGGCCCGGACCTCCTGGAGCCGCTGCTGCCTGGGAGGAGGCCTGGGGGCCCTGGGCAGCGGCGCCCTGGTCATCGCTCTCCTATGAGCCAACGCTCGCCGAGCGTCCTCCCACTCCTGGAGCTCCTGCTCCAGCCTCAAGGAGCGCAGTGAGCTAGGAGTGAACGGAAACGAGTCCTTTGACATGGCACCTGAAAGTGAGCCCACCGGAAAGTTATAACTCCCACAAACCATTGCAAAGTAGCACAACACAACAGGAAATGGGGAAATAAATCAGCTCTGGTGAAGAGTGGGACTATGTGGAATACTAAATAAGCTTCTGTCATGTGTGTATGTTTTGTTTGTTTGGGTCGATTAGGACTGTAATAACTTAATACATTTAGTTTTGTCTCTTGTTATCTTGATTTTATTTTATTTTTGTCCACACAGTAAACAGTTCAGAGAAAATGTCAGCCTGCAGCCTCTACTCACCTTCACAGGAGTCACAAGGGTCCCAGCAGAGGTCACGTAAAAACTTTCATAATTTAAATCAGTCTTTCCTTTTATGTCAAATGTTACAACTCAAAATGAAATGCTCTTCCTTTATGGACACAGACGCAAGCCTGTTGCTCAAATACAACTTCAGCACTAGTTATTATTGGATCAGCATGAAAGCTGATACTTGTATTACACCACACGGCCACCAGATAGCAGTATTGATCTGGTATCATCGAAACCAAAGAACCAAGAAATATCAAGATAAAATGTTTCACCACTTGTCCCCATTTCACAGTTTTAAACGTAAACATTACTCTAAATGTGTCCCTGTGTATTTCATGTTGCAGTGTAACTAAGTAAATGGATGTTGTAAAAAGAAGAAGATTTTGAGATACTAATACATTATTTCTTGAATGTTTGTCATTATTTTCAGATACTAGCTCATTATTTCGAAAACGTTTTTGATTATAATAACTTACAGGAGTAGTTTCCCCCCCCCCCCCGCTCACATAGACGTAAGTGAGTTTCTATATAGGTGTCCACTCACTGTTCGTGGTACATGATATATTTTGTATTGTTTCATTTCAAGTGTTGATTTTTGTTACTTTACTTTTTCACAGGTAGAATATTCCCAGTGCTCCAACATTGGAAGGTATAGTCTTTGAGCACAAATGGGTTAATGAATATCCACTCATATGAGTAAACTGTTTTAATTCAACGTAGGAATAAAGAAAAAATGCAGCAAAATCGGTGCAGTTTTAGCTCAAATCAAACAGATACAAAGACACTTGGATTGCGGGCAGTAGGAGGGAACCATCTCGCTCTACTTCAACACTCTTTGTAAAAACACACCTACGTCATTACGTGTTTGAACGTGGCGGCGCGGTCCCTAGCAGCAGCTCAGCCCACCTAAAGTTTTCACTTCGCTCTCTGGCTAAAGTAAAGACATGGGAACGAAACAAATCATTACAGTTACACGCAGGTATTTAATGACACTCAATGTCTCACTAAGTTTGGTGTGCAAACGGATCAAATACGGCTTTCATCGCGATATCTCACGACTGCGATGGTAAGTGAACTAATAAAGCAAACTAAAAACAATCTGAGCTAACTAAGCTAACTAAGCTAACAAGACGTTTAATGCACATATTAGTTTATGACACATGTTTATTAGTTGCAGCTGGACATTTATAGCTGTGAAGACATCAGTGTGTTGTTACCTCTGTTACAGACGTGCAAACTAAGTGGCCTGTTCAGCATTGGAGAGGACTTTGATGATGAGGTGAAGACACACACACACACACACACACTCACACTCACACTCACACACACACACACACACAAACACACCTGATTTTACTTAACTGTCAGGGAAGATAGTGGTGGAAGAAGTATTCAGATCCTTTACTAAGTAAACAGTACTATGTTACTTCAGTAAAATCGTCTAAGTATAATCAGGAACATGTACTTGGAGTATTAAAAGTATAAGTACATAGTGTTAGTCAGTCAACTCATTCATTAATCGACTAGTCATTTCAGCTACTATCATATATATAAACTCTTCTTGTGTTTTGTGTGTAATTTGTAAAGTAACCAAGGCTGTCAGATGCATGTAAACCTGGGTCACAGGGAGGCTTTCAGTCAACTCAGCACTTTTACAATCACTAAGATTTGTCTTCTTTTCTGTATTTAGATATTTCTTACTCTGCCTGTTTTTATTATTTTATTTAAAGATCACTCCTCACCTATTACTTTATTTAATGACCTAATAACTCCAATGTTACATGTGCAACTGTAAGAAAGTATGACAATGAGTGTTGAATGCACAAGTGAAATATAAACACTCAATAAAACAACATTTGAGAGAAAAAAAGATTAGAAAAATTATATAGTATTTGAGTAAATGCACTTAGTTACGTTCCACCACTGTGATAATGATCCTCCTTCTGTTCCCCCTTTCTCACACTGTGTGTGTGTGTGTGTGTGTGTTTCCAAGGACCTGCTCGGGACAGACTGGGCTGTCCGCTCAGCGTCTGGATCAGCCGATGTGGCAGCTGCTGTGTCATCCTGCGCGCTGCGGGCTTCCTCTGTTTCTCACAGAGAGCCGGAGAAGAACTGCCTTCAGCAGACCGGAGAAAGATCGGCCGCCCTGTGTAATGGCACGGCATCAAGGAGCAGCACGCACACTGCTGCTGCTGGACAAACTGTTGCGCTGGGTTTGAGACGGCCCTCCTCCTGCTTCTCATCCGCTCAGCCCCGTCCTCACACACTGAATAACTCTCAGCCTAATTTGGCATCACAACAGAGTCATGGCGACACGACGGGGCCGCCGAAGCCCTGCGTGGCTCAGGATGATTTTGATGATTGGGATGTTGACCTGGCAGACCTGGATGAGTGTGACGGGCAGACGGGGCAGCCTCCTGCTGCAACAACACCTGCACCCGCGGTTAATCCTGCATCTTCAGCCAAAACGCTGCGACCCCCGACCTGCGGAGGGATTCAGACGCAACCTAATCGCACCCTGAGAGACTTCAGCACTGCTCGCCAGGCTCCTGGCTCATCTAGTCATAAACTAGCTCCTCGAATCTGCTCCACTCCCGTTCTGCGATCTCCAAATCCCCGCCCCGCTTTCCTGTCAGCCTCTCCACACAATCCGAGGGTTTTCCCTGGCCTGACTGCGTCTTCTCCCGCCCCCAGCCCCATTTCCAGGACACTCAACAGGCCCCAGAGACCGTGGGCAACGCCCAGTACCCTCCCCTCAGGGCGGCGTCCTCTTTGAGACGGTCTCCCCAGCGTCCTCTTCCTCCACGTCTGTGAGCCCTCATCCCCATCACACCCCGGTCCTCACCAACCGCCTGGTCCAGTTGGTATCAGCCTCCAATAAGCTTCCTAAGAAGAGGCTTCGCTCCGAGCATCACCTGCCCAGAACCCGACGCTTCCCCGGCCCCGCTGGATTCCTGCCGCAGCAGGTAAGATAAATGGACATGACCTCGATCATTTTGACGTTATCGGCTTGCAGGTATCCAGTCAGCTGGAGTCGCTGTTTGTGTCCGCCTGGTTGCAGTGTGTCGACGGTGCCTCCTGTTGAAATGAAAGTCCCACAGCAGTGAACTCACGTGTGAACTCGCCCTCATGGTCAGAAATGACGCCGCTGCTCTGTGGTTTTGTCACCTAAGCTCTAATGAAATGACCGTCAAGGAAAAGTGATCTGTAACATGTTTTTGTTTTTCCTCCATGGCGCCGTTTTTAATAATTGAATTCTTCTCCCTCAGCTGCAGGGTCAGCGCCTGGACGACATTGTGGTTTCTGTCCCTCAGACTCCTGCTCACGGCGCCGTGGCCCGGTCGCCAAGCCAGGTAATAAAAGCACAGACATTTGTTATTTTTTTCAAAAATGTAAAGATGTTTTCACACTAGACCAATAAATAAGCAAAATGAAGTGACGACCTGCGGGGGATGTACTCAGACAACCCCAGGGAGCACTTGTGAAGAGGCACAATAACCATCGACCACTTACGTTTGTCTCGCCAAAGTGTGGGGAGAAGTTTGTGTGCCGACAGAGCGAGCTCTAGAGTGGCTGATTGTGAGCGTTTAAACCTGTTCGGTTCGATTTTTCAAGGGCTCCAGCTCACAGACCGAAGAAGACGAGTTCAGCGGCGGTGCTTGGTCAGCGATGAAGGCAGAGATGGGATTGGATGAGAGGAACCCCTCGTGCTTCCTGCACTCCTACAGTGTGGTCATGGTGCTTCGAAAGGTGACTGTTCCAACGTCTTTTGTTGTTCCCTTACAAACAAAAGTGTCGTTGTTCTTCTCTCGTGAATTTCTGAGTTTATAATCTCAGAGAATATTCAAGTTGTTTTACTCGTCTCTTTAATCGCGGACGTTCCTCTGAATATTACCCTCTCCATGTAGGCTACGTGTCCCTAACACACCCTGAGTCGGCCCTACATTATACTAGTCCAGTCCAAACATGTGCAATAAGTGCGTCTGTATTTAGGTCAAGCCGTCGTTTTATTATTTATCCTCCATCATAACAGACTGCGTGTCGCTGCTGGAGGTCCATTGGCGTAATCGGGACAAATGGAGAAGCTGTACTGGAGGTTTCTGTAATTACAAACCGGACGATCACTCATCAATCACTCTGATGGAGTCTCTCTCTCTCTCTCTCTCTCTCTCTCTCTCTCTCTCTCTCTCTCTCTCTCTCTCCCCCCCCCCCCCCCCCCCCCCCCCTCCGTGTGTCGACGTCTGTGGAATAACTGGCCAGTGTTCAGTCGTCGGGAGCTCGTCAACGTGTTGCTCTCTGTTGACGCAGGCTGAGCTCATTCAGGTTAAGCTGTTTACATGAACCTCGGTTTGCCAAAATCCCCCGTTTGCATGAATAAACAAATGAACACGCAGCCCTCCCCACTTCTGTTGACTGAACATGTTGCGTCTGATGCAGCGTACAGAGACGATGATCTCAGCAGGACATGATGTTCAATCATCTTCAGAGTTTGTGGTTTCCGGCAGGGATCATTTATTGAAACGCATTTTAAACCTAAATAAATAATCTGTGGCGCTGCGGTGTCTTTCTCAAAGCCACCACAAGATGGCGCCATAAACAAGTGTTTAAAGAAATGATAAAATAAACATATACAGGCCAGTTAAAGTCTGTATACCTGCCTCGAGAAGACAAACAGCATTGTTATTGACGAGGAATTTCATGGCGAGAATACAAAACTATAAATGTGTTGCATGTTTGGTTTGTTTGGAGGATTTCACTCGATTTCTATCAGTTTCATTGATAAATCGATGAAACGTTGAGGACATCACCTCACAGCAATTATGTCGTGATCGCATTCATTTAAAGATTGCTTTCTCGAGTAATCAATCGATCATTTTGTCTCTAAAATGCCAGAAAATAGTTAATAAAAATGCTTATTAGATGATTTAGATTCGACCTCATTGTCTGTGCACAGATGCTGAGATAATAAAGTGAAGTTTAGCATCTCCCAAGTCCCAAAATATTCCCTTTACTATCATGTGACAAACTTAATAACTTTAACCAGCAAGTGTTTGAGGATTGGGTTTGAAAGATGACTTGATTTTAAACATTTTAAGATTATTTGATGATCAGAAATAGATGCGAGCCTCCTCGGAGTTAATGTACTGAGTTATTTATGTGTTGTTTGTTTTTCCCTCGACATTGTAGGCTGCACTGAAACGTCTGGCGAAAAACAAAGTGCCCAACATGGCCGTGCTCCTGAAGAGCATCATCCACACACACGCCGATGCCAAGGCTGTGTTTAAAGACCCAACAGGTAGAGGACACGTCAGTCTTTCAACAGTACTTGATGTAACCACATGCGTGTTCATGGTGACGAAGCTGCAGATTCATATTTATTAATGGACGTTTAATGGATTTAAATGTAATGGATTTAGATTTAAATTGTTGCAGGAGTTAGAAGTGTGTTGCACCATCAGTAATCGTGCGACGTGACGCCGGATGAAGAGCTGGTTCACGTTTGCTCACTGAGAACTCGCCCGATTGAGCTCCAAGTGGTACGAGAGCAGCCGCAGTCTCACGCTCGATCTCACACACACACACACACACACACACACACACACACACAGATGTGACGTGTATAAACTGTACACGCTCATCTGCCTTGTTCTTCTTTCCTTTGCCTCTTTTTATTTTATTTGTACTTCTCCTGCTCCGTCTTGAGCCTCCTCCTCTGAATCCTAGCTGGTTGCCATGGCCCCCAGAGAGCAGCCGCACGCGGTGTGCCTGATTATTAACACTCAGGAGTGGATGTTGTAGCGAACACGGGACTTAAGTGCTTATTAGTGATTCAATTGTAGTAGATTGGCATCAGCAGTGGGAGGGTTTTAAGTGCTTGTGACACCACGAGGGAGCGTTCTGTCAGTAATGTGCCTCCCACCTGCTGACAGGTTTGTCTCCAGCAGGCAGTTATCTCACAAACTGGTGTGTGTGTATATGTGTATGTGTATATGTATATGTATATATATATATTATATATATAAAAAATCTCAGACAGTTTGTCAGACAGGTGAGCATTTGAAAGATGTAGATGTTGGCTGCAGCTACACATTCTGGTTCTGCGACATCAATTTAGATCCTTTTATTCTTTGACCACCGTGAGTGCAGTGCTCCGTCTGTGGCGTACCGTACTAAAAGGAAAATGTAATATTGAAAGAGGATTGCGTGCACATTAAGTGGGCGAGCATTGGCTGTTTTTAATCGACTGTTCATTTCTCTCAATGTTGTGTTCATGATATTTCCGACTGAAGGGGAGATTGAGGGAACGGTTCATCGGCGTCTCCTGGAGGACCGAGTGGAGGAGCTGAAGGTCGGAGCCGTTCTCCTGCTCAAACAAGTGAGACTCACCGCTCCCGTTACTTTAACTGCAGCATTTAAGCTTAAAGTTCCTCCGAGGAACTTTTAACTGGTTATAAAACAGTTTCAGTATCTTTAACCTAAACGTATAGTAGTTACAAACCCGCTCTGTGGACAGGTGGGTGTGTTTTCTCCCTCGCATCGTAACCATTACCTGAACGTGACCCCCAACAACCTGCTGAGGATCTACCGCCCTGATGGAGTCAGTCTGTCCTCCACTCAGCTCGTCCTGGTGAGCTCCGCTGAGAACCAGAATAGCAAAGTCCCGACAAATATAAAATCTATCATTCAGAATAACCCGTCAAGCTGTCCCCTCCCTATCCAGGAGCCGATGTCGTCCGCTGGTCCTTCCCCCGGCGTCCTCCGGGAGCACGTGTCTCAGATGCAGCTGGTCTTTGACGAGGAGGATGACGACGAGGGACGAGAGGGGGAGAAATGCTCAGAGGGAGGCGAAGGCCCAAAAGCCCAGAGAGACACTCGAGCCGGCTGCAGCAGAGATCCCGCTGGGAACCCGGCAGCACAGGACTCAGGCTGGGACGCAGGTGGGGGCTTCCTATGTGCCATAACGTTTGGGGGGGGGGAAGAGAGAGAGGAGAGGAGAGAGAAGAGAGAGAAGAGAAAAGAGAGGAGAGAGAGGAGAGAGAGGAGAGAGGAGAAGGAGGATGAGGAGAGAGAAGAGAGGAGGAAAGAGAGGAGAAGCTAATCGAGAACTCCAGCCGAGAAGGATCTCCTCTCTCACATCTCTCCTCCTCCTCTCCCTCTCTCTCCTCTCTCTCCCTCATCTAGGGAGAAAGAAGAAGATCCTCTTCGGAGACATGGAGAGGGAGCGAGAGCTCGAGAGCGAGCGCGCTGAAAATATCCCTCTCTCTCGCTGATCGACCTCGAGCCTCTCTTTTCCGGGAGGAGAGAGAGAGATATTCCTTTCTAGTGGCTTCCTGCGGTTGCCGGGTGTAAACACCAGGAGAATAATGTTAATAATGATATTAACTGTTCAGCACTCCATCTGCAGCTAATCAATGTTTTCAGTTTTAATTTATTCTATTCAGGCAGTAAGTAAACAAAAACAATCAGTGCGGCAGCGTTGGTGCCCCCCCCCCCCCCCTCTCTCATAGCTTCTTTAGTCTTTAATCGGTAATGCATAAACAAATAAACGCTCTAAATGTCAATAAAGGAGATTTCTTCACGCCCCATATTGAACGGACAAATGCAACCGTAAAACTCGCTGCACAGAAACCAAAATGAGACTCTTGGTTGGTCCTTTGCACAGTTCCACCATCATTCACTCAGGTTTGGGTGAGATGAACCCGTAATGCACAGAGTTAGATGTGAAAACATTTCCTGCAGGCTGCTTCTCCACACTTTGTCTCTCTGTGCGCCCGCTGAGGACACCGGCTGAGCGGCTCGAGACCAAAAAAAACATAACGCTGAATGGTCCAGAAGTCTTGAGAGGTTAGCCAGAGACAGACACACACACACACACACACACACACACACACACAACATGTTTCTATCTAACAATATTCTTCTTTAAACCATATTTGTATCTTCAGAATCCAGAAAAAAACAGTTTGCTCTCCTGCTTGTCGCACACACTCACTCACACACTCACACACACACACACACACACACCTGTGTGAACGGGGCGGTCAACCAGCAACCGAACACAACTGCCCATATATTCGTCATGGAAAGCTGATTCAATTAAAAAAAGCAAATTTGTTCAAGGATTCTTATTTTTATTTTTTATGGTGACGACGTCAAAGCTTTATTCCAAAACCTCAATAGAAGCTCCAAATGTAAAAAGAAGAAGAAGAAGTCATTTGGTGCAGCCTTTATTGACAACAAATAGCCGAATGCTTAAGGCTCAGAATATCTGCCCTCGTTTCCCCGTCTGCCGCCGTTACTCTCTGCTGTCCATTAAAGCTCCACATCTCACATCTCCATGAAACCTTTACTTTCCAACTCTTAGTGCAGACGGGTAAGGGTTTCTCCCGGTTGAACTGGGAGTGCATTTGATGAGAATGACACACTTTCTCATCTCTTAAACGTATCGATTGTGTGTTTTGCAGATGATGACCTGGATGAACTGCTGGGAGAGTTACCTGAGGACACCTACAGCCTCTGACGTTACATCAACAGACCCTCTGTGCCGATGATCTGCGCCGTACCACCGAGTGGAGTTATTGCACAGCTGACCAGTGAAGATGCTATCCTTTAGTTCTCCTGATTTCCAAATCAAAATTGTCTGACCACTGAAGAACTTGCGACAATGTGTACATGTTGTAAAGACGTTTTTGATAAGCAGTTGATAAATAATTAACTTGTTGTTACTGTCATTTCTCTGCATCACTGATGATTGATGTGTTATGAGAAGGAGTCGCTCGAACACAAGCTCATTAATTAATTAATTAATTACAAATCAGCTGTTTGATTTCAGCTTCACGTCTTATATTCTGGTAAAGAATATAATCAGTCTGTGATTGCCCGCGTTTGTGTGTTGGGGATGCAACTCAACCTCTCATTGTTATCTATTGTTGCACTTTGCTTGAGTGACCTTGACATGAACAGCATTGATTCGCTGATCGTACAAAATGAAAGCAAGGTGAAGCTTCTTCGTTTAGCGTCTGTGTCTCCGAGTGGAGGAGGTTCAGTGTGACACAGATTGTTTGCCGTGCATTAGCAGGAGTGTCTTGTTGATTGCTTGACCAATAAAGTGTTAACCAAGCCCTCTCTGCCCGAGCCCGAGCGTCAGGGTGGAGTCGCACACGCTCTTATAGAGGCTCTCCCAAGCTTTGCCTCACTGTAAAAATCAGGTTAATCCCCTGCCCCCTTGTCGCTTGGTGTATAATGCAGCTGCTGAAATTGCCTGGTGTCTGTTTGAAAGAGGAAATGAGGTGCATTTTATATTATCCCAAATTCAGTTTGCTCTTAGTTTGGCTGAAATAAGTACAATAGTACAGTCCCTAAGTATTTGGACCAGGGCTGCAGCCATCCAGTTCATCTGTCTGGTGTGATCTATACAATGTGCCAATATAGTGAAAAGCATCCATCCTCGTTTCTCCAAGTCCAAGGTGATGTCTTTAAATGTCTCGTCTTGCCAGTCCAAGTCCCAAAGATATTCAGTTTAATATGATGGAAAACCGAGAACAGCAGCTTTGGAGCCCCAGGATTAGGAACTAGTGCACGGACATATTTACCCATACTGACTGTAATGGTGAACTTCATTCTAATAGCTGATGAGCCAAAAGAGTTGAACAGGACATGCACAGTGTATGCAGTATGTTACATTAGTATTAATGCCAGCATTTAACACCCACGTTGGCAGTTCAGGTCCTAGTGGACATCATTAGTCAAGTTCATGAGCTTACAAGAGATAGTTAAGAGCCCTGATGATAAAACTCCTAATTGGAGGGAAACTTAATTTGACCAGAACAAGGCTCTTTGAAACGGTCTGTGTGTGTGCGTAGGTGCGTGCAGATCCATTAAGATAGTCAAAAAGTGTAATTACTCTTTCAGTCTCATCATGCATAGTAAAAGAAGTGCCTACTGACCCTTTAAAAAAAGAAGAAAAAAAGAATATATATATATATATATATAACATAATATATATATAAACATATATGTATATTATATATATATATATATATATATATATACATATATATATATATAATATACATATATATAATATACATATATATATATATATATAAATATATATGTATATATATATATGTATATATATATATATGTATATACTTATATTATGTAATATATATATATATATAAATAAATATATCATATATAATATATGTATAATATAAATATATATATAATATAAATATATATATAATTATAATATGTATAATATAAATATATATATATAATATATATGTATAATATAAATATATATGTATAAAATATATATATATAAATATATATATATATTCTTTTCTTTGGTTTACTCAGGTTTAGAGTCCTCCAGAGGACAGAACTTTCTCATCTCTGATGTAAAGTACTGTTAACTCTCTGAGACTTGGATAAAGAGGCCTGAAATATCCAACACCCTTGGTTTTTTTTTTAACAAGCTCAGCCCAGCCTTATGGTTGATCACTCAGTGGGAGAAAAATGGGAATCTAAGTTCATAGTAAAAGACTCAAACATGCTTTGTTATAATAGAAGCTACGAAAGAAAGGTTGACAAAATCAGAATTTGGTTTATTGCCAAGCAGGTTTTCACATACAAGGAATTTGCTTTGGTGCAAACATGAACACAGTATCACAGTATCATTGTTGATGAGGCCAGAGGGGAAGAAACTGCTCTTATGGCGTGAGGTTTTGATCCTGATGGACCGCAGCCTCCTGCCGGATGATCTAACTTTAAGGTGCACTTACTGGAACTTATATATAAGAATGGAAAAACTTAAGCCAAGGTGGACGAGACGAACTACTGGAGGTATGAAGTGATAAGTGCATAAAATATTCCTCCATTTGGTGTTTTGATGACGATATCCAACATGTTGCTCCCATAGATGTTAAGTTGGGTTGAGATCTGGTGACTGAAGGTTAAAGCAAATGATTCACATTGTAATTATACTCTTCAAACAAATGACCCCTCCTGCCCTGTGTGGAGACATCTGCGTTGGCTCCATTTCTCAACTCATTCATTCAGGGGTTTTGTAGTCGACCTGTAAAACATCTGTGAAAAAGGATTTTGAAATCTAGCGACGCACAGTACTTTCGTTAATGCGCTCTATTCTTTAGATATACAATACAGTGCATATATTTACATTCAGTGCACTACTTATACACAGATGGGAGACACATTAAAGATTACACCTGAATAAATGAATGAAGAAACAAAGACAATGCAGATGCATGCACACAGGGCAGGAGGGGTCATATAACTCATTTGATGAGTATGAAAGTCATACCACATCTCAACCCAATTTAAGGGAATATATTATGCAAGAGTTGGACAGACTTGCAGGATTTATCCCAGGATTGAGGCTCTGGTAGCACACGGTGGGCTTACGAAGAAACTCTTTTGTGTTTTCTTTTAATCAGTCAACGACATCTGCACGCACGTTTGCTTTGACACCTTTTAACTGAATGACCGATGATCTGCTGTCAATGTTAATCCAAGTAAAGAAAGGCAAATGTACGCCTTTACTCTGCGACTGAAAGAATACACTCAGACTTATATTTCAGAGTGTTGCACAAAGTGTTTTAGCAGTAATATCTTGCAAAGTAAGAAGAGAAGTATATGAGGCTAACAAGGCTCCCGCCTAAAAATAATCCCGTGGATAGAAATTTGGCTGGATGGATAAAGGCAGATAACATGAAGCCTTATTTTCAACCCTGGAGACTGTTTAATCCCTGTAAAACTACGCTCATTACCTCGGTAGGAAAAAGAGGAGATTTGATTAATTAAGTTGTTAAGAAACCAGTAAACCCTGCAGCTGTCTGAGACCACAGCACATTTCATTTGGGAGAAACACTGGATGGAGTGACTGTGTGTTGGTGTCGGCTTGTGTGTGTCTGATAGAGGAATGAAAACAAAATGCTCTTCTGTCATTATTTACTTTTAATTAGTGTTTCTGTTTTATTGCAAACTGCTGAATGTATGAGTACTTGCTGAAAAGTGATGAGCAGATACCGCAAGATCAAACATAGCCTCTTATTCTGTGCATAATAATACTGGCAATGCCTAATATAAAGACTGATTCATCTTAAGCAATCATTAAATAACACTTCTCTATTATTGGTCCTAGACTTCCAAGACATATTTGGTGTAATTGACTGTTTTTTGGCTCCAAATTTTTTTGATTTGATAGTAAGTAAAGTACAAGTAGTCAACCTAAAGTTTGTAGATAGGCTTCTTGAGTAAATGTACCAACTTTTGACTATTTTTAGGCCAAGGAGCCCCAAACTGGTGTAGCGTGGTGCAGGGACCCCCTACTGTATATATTGTATAGAGGAGGCTTGAATAGGTCCGTGCAGCCTTTCCTCCACTCTGTGGCCCCCCCCCCCCCGTTGAAGACCTATGGTTTAGTGCAGTTACTCATTGCGCGGCTCGCGAGCCTCCTGTGGCTGGCCAAGCTTTAATTGGTGGCTCGCGTGCCAGTGGGCTAAGTAAAGGGGTGATAGATATGACTGCAGTCAATGCAGATATTTTATAAAAACACTAAAAACAAGCAGGGCTATTACATATAACCCATTAAAACACAGTGTCTGCTCTATTAGCCTACAAATAATAATACAATAATTGATAAAAGATGCAAATATAGACAGAAACAAGATGTTTAAACTTGCTCAGCGGACACTGACTCCTGCGGAGTTGCCAGTTTTGGCGGTTTATCAGCACTACATGGTGAACGTGCTCTTGGACGGGTAGATACATGGTGGGCTAGTATAGAAATAAATAAACTTAAGGTCATTAAACAATATGTTATCATAAGCATGCTTACGAATATGGACATTTGCTTAAAAAATAGTTTTTATCGCTAAATTGGAGCATTTAAATTGGAGGATACTACGACCAACCTGGCACTTCATACCTGCGTTAGCTTGGCTCCGGTTGACTGGTTTCACCATTACATGCTAGTTAGCACGTGTTTCTACAGACGTAAAATGGATCTATTTCTTATTAAATAAAAGTTGCACACCAGGTGGACAGAAACATGACACACGTGGAAAATTAAGATTTGTCTTTGGAGCATCAAACCACAGCGGAATCGAGAGGAAGATGTTGGAGATGTGGTTTTGTGGACAGACAACAGCTGCTCCTGTTATAAAAAAAGAAAGGTACGAGCCGACGAGTAAAGGATATTTCAAGACAAGTGGACAGAGGAGTTTTTATTTGTCCTCCACGAGTTCAACCCTTTGTGCTTAATGTGCAAACACACCCAAGAGAAGTCCTTTGGAGCGGCATTTCTAAACGACGCATCCAAAATTCAACGAAATTTACGCACCTGGAAGTGAAATTAGTAAATAAAATAGAGCCGCTTTCTTCTGTTTCTGGACAACAAAAGCTCAAACACAGGACAACTAACACAGCTGAACATCTGAGGCATCTTTTGAGATCGCATGGATTTTGGATCGGGCAAAAAAACCTTCTCAGAGTCAAAAATTGTGAAACACAGTTTTTTGGCTTCAGCAGAAATATTGTTTGCAGAGTTTGACAACATCCTCCCAGTATTAAGGTAATCCTGCTTTTATTGAATGTATTGGTTGGTTGCATTGCATATTTTATGTTCTGGGTGGAAAGAGATTAATAAGCAGACTTTTTATGACTGGATGCAGCTTTTCATACTTTGCGGTAAAAGTGGCTCTCATGTAAAAAATAGTGAAGACCACTGGTTTAGTTAAACAAAGCTGGTAGATAAATGTCTACGGCTATCTTTTTAGTCATAATTCATCCTCAAAATTCCGTTTTATTGTGAGGTTCAATTATTTACATTTGTATTATTTTCTGTTTTCTTTTATTCTCTACTCAAAACCCACTTCCGGCCGCCATGTTTTGAGTTGTTTACCAGTTTGGGATTTATTTACCGGGACCTGCAGGTGGACGGTCTGTGGCGGATACAAGCTCACATAATGTTGTCTGTATATATTATAATTATATAACATAACTGTATAATAAAATGTTAATAATTTTATATTGCATATTTATATTATTAGCTCATATTGATTGTAACACAGTCTTAAAGGTAAGAAGTGGATTATCCTTCAATTTAAATTGGATCACTTTAATTAGGAACATCAGCTTCCACTACCCCTTCACTTGATTGGGATGTTTTCTCCTCTGTACTCCGTTAACATGTCATTATAATAATAATTATTATTATATATTGTTATTATTGGCCAGTTTACATGTTGGAAATGGATGGCAGGCAGTCGATGTAGCATGACTTTGCACTCATTTACAGCTCTGAAGACATATTTGTCTTGGACTGGCTGTTCTAAACACATGTCATGTGTGCTGCCCGTTACTTTTTAATCACTTCATTACAGTTATACAGTTATAAGTGGTGTTATGTTTGTTAATTACAGGTTTCTATTGTGAGACTGCCTGCTTGTTGCTATGTTTACACATATCAGATGAATTGCTGTAATTGGCATGTTGGAATGACCTGTGACCTAAGCTTTTACAGAAGATGGAAGGGAGTGTCTTTGCAAATGGGACAGGTGTAATGCCTGAATTGCATTGTGAAGATTAATTATTTATTGGGAAGAAAATGAATGAGAATCAGTTTTATTGGCACAGACAAGGAATTTGAAAGTTCCATGAACATTTTTCAGGAAGATATATAGAAACAGCTAAAAACAAAGATATGTAAAAATAAACATAGAACTATTACGTGCATACAAGTAGGTGAAGAAATGGAGTATATAAATATACGGAAAAGTTAAACTCTCATTTCCCAGTATTTATAGATGTAGACAATTTATAGATTTACTTAATTAAATTAATGTGACAATGTACAGAAAATACTTTTAAAATGATTAATTAACAAACATTAATAGCCTTTTTATATTTTATTGTGTGAAGCACTATAACATGTTTGTAAGAAAAGTATTACACAAATATAGAGTAGCATATATATATATATATATATATATATATATATATATATATATATATATATATATATATATATATATATATATATATATATATTATTACACATATCTATCTATATGACGACATTAAATACAGCAAATTAGTGACGTCCTTCAAGATGGACAGCTTAGATCGATTTTGGGGTCACGTCCTGGAGGAGTGAGGAAACAAGAAGGCACAATATTGAGAATAAATAGTGATTTAGGTCGTTTATGTATATGCATTTATATGATTGATTTTAATTTAGTGCCTAACCGTTATAAGTTTACAAGACACCCACACTATCCTGCCTTCTCTCCTACGCTTGTATTTCATAGTCATCCAGCTAAAACATAAATAGACTTAATTGTATTATTACTACTAGTATATACAGTGACAGTCTGCTTATATTTATATCCTTCACCGATATGTACATGTGTGCTTTTAAACGATTGAAATATATATATTTGTTATTCATGTGTAGGTAGAGTCAATGTTTTGGTGTTACAGGGTTTTTGTCTGACACTTATATGACACTTTCCTTGTGTCTTGTTGTTTTGGCGTACAGTGTTCTGTAGCGCCTATCGGAAGGGAAAGGGTGTTAAGTAATGTTTCCTGGAGATGTGTGTGTGTGTGTGTGTGTGTGTGTGTGTGTGTATATATATATTAGATAGGTCTGTTCCTATACTGTTCCGGCTGATCCAAAGCCGACAGTAAAGAGGAGAACTGGATCAGCATAGGTCAGGAATCGAACCCGTGTCAACTGCTTGGAAGGCAGCTATGCTACCAACTATATCACCAACACCGTCATAATAGGATTTAAAAGAAGAAAATAAGTTTTACCGGCTGCATTTGTCAGTATTTTAGTCCTATTTTTATTATTTCACCTCCTAAATACTCATCTATAGCCTATATAAATACTATATTTGTTTAATGTAGTATTCAGTTTCCAATTTCCCTTCCCTGTTTACCCAAAAAGAACAGCCAGTATCTATAATATCTGCCATAATACCATTTCTGAAGCTTTTAACCTGAAATTAATGAGATTGATTTATTGTGAAAGATCATATTGATAACCTGCCTATTTCCATTCAGTCCAAAATCACACTCGAGCAGATTCCTCTTCTCGTTCACCACCTTCTAACACTCACTGCTCACTGCTGTGACACATTACTACTCTGACAGATATAGATGCACAGTTTCATTGTTTTATTACGCGTGACATACACACTCTGTGTACTTATTATTCCCTTCACACCTGTATCCCTCTCCTGTGAACGTGACGTTACGTGTCAGAATGACTTCTTTGTGACATTGCCGTGCAGCCTGTGTGACCGCACTTCTCGCTCGCTCTTTTTATAGTTTTCCTATCTTATTTTTGTCCTCCCTCCCTTCAACCTCCTTTACTCCTCCGTATCTGCTTCTGCTTCACTTCACATGACATACACCCCCCCCCCCCCCCTCCTCTCCCCCTTCCCCAACCAAGCAACCACCACTGTTTTCCCCTCTACTATCTGTCTCTCCGTCAGGCTTCCGTTTTGCATCCGTCCATCCATCACTCTGTTTGTGGTGACGGACAAGATGTGAAAATATGAAAGACAAATGAGAGGGAAGGTTGTTGGAGGAGGAAGGAAACATATTCAATAAGAGACTTTGCTCTGAAGAGAGCAAAGGAGGAAAGTGCCGTTTTCCCTCCTCTCTTCTTCCCCCCTCCTCCTCCTCCTCCCCCCCCCCCCCCCACCCCCTCTCCTCTCTGTGTGTGTTGGTGTGTGCGCCTCTCACGGCTCCGCTGTTGTTCGCCACCGCCACAGATGAGCTGGGAAGAGGAGGGAAAGCGGATGTATCTGGCCAGAGGAAAACGGGAGGAGTTTGGATCTGCATGCAAGACTAACCAGCGGCTCTGATCATCAACGACTCTCCCTTCTCTCTCTCTCTCTTTCACACACACGCACAAACACACACGTGCGCTTTTAGACTCACACACACTCGAGCCGGCTGGATGTCTTCTCGCTAGGTTGAACGAGAGAGGTGCTTAGGCTTGTCATTAGTTGGGCACAAGGAGGATCCTGAAAAGCCTGGACGTATGTGTGTGTGTGTGTGTGTGTGTGTGTGTGTGTGTGTGTCAATTTGGGTGCACACTCATGCATGAGAGAGTTACCGCGTAAGTGTGTGTTTTTGAATGGAGATGAGTCGGGACGTTAAATACACAGATGCAGCTTTGATTGGCTTGCGGCTTAAGTGACTCTCACCTCTCGCTTCGGGTGTCACTGAGGACTTACCTCTGGGATTTTTGTCAATGAAATTGAGCAGTCACAGAGGGCGACAGATGATGGAGGCGAGGTTGGGGGGGGGGGGGGGGCATTGTGTGTGTGTGTGTGTGTGGTACTTGGGGGTGTAATAGGAGCCACAGGCAGGCTGGCAGCCACAGTAACTCTCAGCTCAAGGGAGTGATTGAGAGTGGAGGTGGAGAGGAGAGGGATGCCCTGAAGGGAGCATCTTTCTTCTTTCTCTTACACTCTGTAGTAGTTATTTGGGTTGTGGAGGTCTACTTTATTTTCTTTGTCAGTTGTTGCTTTGCTTTAAATTTGCTGTTTGTCTATGTGTTATCATGTATTCTGTTAGTGTTGCTGCAGGGCTCTGTTTTGCCTCATACTTTTTTCCTCTTTGTCTTTCGCTCTTCGACGCATCTATTTCCTTCCCTGTCTTCTCTCTTTCTCTCCGGCTCTTGTCTTGCTTTATCAATATGCTCAATATGATTATGGGCTGTGGATTTCAGTCTGTTATTGACGTTCCCTCTCTGTCTTTACAGGTGTGAGTGCACCGGGGGCTCCCTGGCTGACGAGCTGGAGGGCTGATGATGGATCTGAAAGAGAGCTGTGGCAGTCAGGGGAGCCAAGAGAGCTCCAGCCTACACCCCACCTCCTGGCAGGCCTTCGCTCACACCAGCACCCTGCACGGCCTGCGCTTCATCTTCCCTTATGGTCAGCCCAGCTTGCGCCGCTTGCTCTGGGCTGCGGCTCTGCTGGCCTGTCTGGGATTGCTAACCCTGGAGAGTGCTGAGCGCCTGGCCTATTTCCTCTCCTACCCTCATGTGACCAGCGTGGACGCCGTGGTTTCGAGCAGCCTGGTCTTCCCCGCTGTGACCATTTGTAACCTCAATGCTTACCGCTTCAGCCGCCTGACGCGCAACGATCTGTACCACGCTGGAGAGCTGCTGGCCCTGCTCGACGTGCACCTGGCAATCCCCCAGCCGCACCTGGCCGAGCCTGACGTGCTTGTTTTCCTGCAGGAAAGAGCCAACTTCACCGCCTACAAGCCCAAGGCGTTCAGCATGAAGGAGTTCATCGATAGGATCGGCCATGACCTCAAAGAGATGATGCTCTACTGCCGTTACCAAGGCCAGGAGTGCAGCGACAACGACTTCAAAACCGTGAGTCCACCCATGTCTTCTTTTAAATGTCAGCTCTGTTAGGGTCAGAGCCTTCCTGCAGCATCCCAGTCCTCCGAGGACTCTGCTTGTGAGGTGTTGTGAGTCTTGCAAGTTTCCAGAGATGGGTGATTTATTTATTTATTTTCCTGCCAGCAAAATGACTTGATGTACGCTGATAGCTGCTCTTTCCCTCCCTCCCACGCTGCTATGCTGGATTTTCTCCTGCTGTGTTTTCAACCTTGGGACTCTTGTGTTTCGCTGCACAGGTTGTCTCTCAAGCTTTGCTCTGCAAACATATCCTCTGCTGTTTCCTCGTTGTTGTCCTCAGCTCTCACACATTGTGCTCACTGACATATACAGTTCTGCAACAGGTCAGGAAAGTAATTGTTTTGTCTTGGGCCATAGTGAAAAGTAAATTCCCTCAAATCCCTTTCTTTATTTCTCCAGCCAAAGTTTACAACAAATCAGATCATTCAAAGGAAGTCTGTGAACCTGCTGGATTGTCTCACTGTAGCCACTCTGTAGCGTTATTTGGATGTTTCTTTGGTGTTTATTTCTTCTTCTAATTTGGCTTGCTATTGAGTGTAGCACCCTGCGGTTCTGTTTGTTCTGTATCAATAATGCACTTGTAAAAGCTGATGAGCTAGCAGCTAGCGTTGTGTTGTGTGGTGAAGTGCTCTGATCTAAGGCTGATATGTTTCAGCACATACTCAATTGACACTGAAACAGTATTCTGAACACTTGTTGCATACTTAAACCCCGTCCACAATGACTGTTACCTAAGTCCATCAGTGATTAGGTGAAGAGCTCACCGCATACTGTCATGATGAAGCTTTAAAAGCAAAACCCAGTGGGAATAAAACTCTGCCTTTTTCTTCAACGACAAACAGGATGTTAAAAGCCTTTGTGTTCACCATCACAAGTTATGTATAGACATGCAGAACATTTCTGCAGAGCATTTTGAAATGTTGTTCTTAGAGTTTTATTCTGATGTTTAAGACTGTTGGCAGACTCTGCAGTTGTTGAATCAATCACACTGAAAAGCAAGTCTGCGTTAGGTTTGTTCGTGTTGCATTTCCTTATTATAATAATAATAATAATAATAATAATAATAATAACTGACTAGAGGTGGGATTTGATGGCATTTTATTGAATCCAGATCTCGTCAAATCCCTTATTGAATTTAAATTGGTTTAGCTTATAAATAAATGAAATAGATTTCAGCTTCAGATTTAGAGCAGCATTGTCTCATTAGATGAGCAGGTATTGTGTACTAACTTTCTTTTATACTTCATGAGCTACTTCAATTAAAAGTCCTGATCCAGAGCTGTTCATTTGATAAAATACAAATACCAGTATGATAAGCCTAAAGTAAGAAATGTCTATTCCTGAAATTGATGTGATGCAATCAATTAGTTCACGTGTGATGTTTCTATTAGGGATCCGTCGTGTTTCTATGTTTATAGTGGTACAACATTCAGTGTTTCTGCTATAAGTTCCATTCATTATTTACAGATTACACTGCTATCATTACTCAGTA